>NC_134360.1:21803716-22026216 GCF_048569485.1 Anomaloglossus baeobatrachus
CCCCCTACCCCCTCTTCTGACCAGCTCCCCCTACCCCCTCTTCTGACCAGCTCCCCCTACCCCCTCTTCTGACCAGCTCCCCCTACCTCCTCTTCTGACCAGCTCCCCCTACCTCCTCTTCTGACCAGCTCCCCCTACCCCCTCTTCTGACCAGCTCCCCCTACCTCCTCTTCTGACCAGCTCCCCCTACCCCCTCTTCTGACCAGCTCCCCCTACCTCCTCTTCTGACCAGCTCCCCCTACCCCCTCTTCTGACCAGCTCCCCCTACCCCCTCTTCTGACCAGCTCCCCCTACCCCCCTCTTCTGACCAGCTCCCCCTACCCCCTCTTCTGACCAGCTCCCCCTACCCCCTCTTCTGACCAGCTCCCCCTACCTCCTCTTCTGACCAGCTCCCCCTACCCCCCTCTTCTGACCAGCTCCCCCTACCCCCTCTTCTGACCAGCTCCCCCTACCCCCTCTTCTGACCAGCTCCCCCTACCCCCTCTTCTGACCAGCTCCCCCTACCCCCTCTTCTGACCAGCTCCCCCTACCCCCTCTTCTGACCAGCTCCCCTAGACCCCCGCTAGCAGAACTTATAGAAAAGCCTTTTCTGCAAGGGGACAGCCCTTTTTAACAATAGATGGAACTGTCCCTTTAAAATCTGCAGCAAATTCCACAACGACCTAAGGGCTCATTCATATGACCGTTCCGTCTGTCCTGGTCAGTTCCTGTTTTTTCGGACAGGACCATCTCTTCAATGTCTTTTGTGTCGGATCGGATGGTACACGGTAGCACTTCCGTGTGCATTCGATCCTACAAAAAAAAACACATCGGATGCCGTATGTCCGTTCCATTATTAAGGAACATATCCTATTCTGTTCCGTAATAACGGACTGTAACTCAATACAAGTCAATGGGCCCTCAAAATCCCCGGAAGCCGCACGGAAGCACCTCCGTCGGGTGCCCGTGCAGTCTGTCTCCCGCTCCCGCGCCAGCCCCGTGGCTGCTCACACTGCAATGTCAGCAGCTGCCCGCACTGCAGTGTGTCCCCATATGCCTGCACTGCAATGTGAGCAGCCGCGGGGATTATGAGCGCTGCCGTCAGGAGGTTAGTAGAGTTCATTACCTGCGGTGATGAACTCCTGCCCTCCTGACGTCAGCGGTCGTCACTGACAGCCGCATTCTCACATCACCTCTCGTAGGCGGCCCGAGACTGAGTAGCGGTGACGTCACGGGCCGCTCGCGAGAGGTGATCTGAGAACGCGGCGGCCATAGAACTCAGTGACCAGCGCTGACGTCAGGAGTGCAGCGGATTCCATCACCGCAGGTAATGTACCTCACTAACCTCCTCAAGCCAGCACTGGTCATGCCCTGCAGTGACCTTGGCTGACCTCATGATGTTAGCTCAGGTCACTGCATTGCTCTCCCAGCCAATGGGGAACGTTCTGTTCTTCATTGACTGGGACAGTGAGTATTGATCATCGTGGGACCCATTTATTGGATTACGCCGGACCGGATTTGTTTTTTCTTTGTCGCTCCATTGGGAGACCCAGACAATTGGGTGTATAGCTACTGCCTCCGGAGGCCACACAAAGTATTACACTTTAAAAAGTGTAACCCCTCCCCTCTGCCTATACACCCTCCCGTGCATCACGGGCCCATCAGTTTTATGCTTTGTGTTGAAGGAGGCTGACATTCACACAATGCTCCACATTTTAGTCAGCAGCAGCTGCTGATTATATCGGATGGAAGAAAAGAGGGCCCCTAACAGGGCCCCCGGCATGCTCCCTTCTCACCCCACTGAGTCGGCGGTGCTGTTAAGGTTGAGGTACACATTGCGGGTACACCGGCTGGAGCCTGCCCCTCCCTCCGCAGCCCCTGGGGGAATCTGCTGGACAGGAGACTGAGTATCGTCAGGGACATGGCCCTGCATCTACAGGTACTCTGTGTCCCCTTTGGGACGGTGCATGAAGCACCTTGGCCTTCAGACGCTGCAGCGACTGCGGTGTGGTTTTTTGACCGGGACTACCGCGCCGACCGTGCCTGTTGGCCGGCCGCGGTTTTTACTTTAGTCCCCGGCTTTTGCGGCCTAGTGTATTAAACTCCCGCCCCTGGCCCTGCCAGTCAGGGGGAAGGGCGGGACGGCGTCAGTAGGACGCCGACAGTGAGGGCTGGAGCACACTTCGCTGTCCTCCTCCCCCCCTCACTGATCACTATGGGGCAAGATTCCCGCACTTTTGTGGTTCCGCCCACGGCTCCCTCCTCCCCTCGGAACGCCGGCAGCCATTGTTATATGGGTCTCAGTATGATGCTGCCGGTGGAGGATCTCAGATTGTGCTCTGCAGCTCTGGGAGAGGGGGGTTCCTAACCGGTCGCCATGCACTGGGACCGGGCTCCATCCGCAGCCCCTGTGGGATTCTGTCGGACAGGAGACTGGACATCATCAGGGACAGAGCCCTGCATCCATAAGGTACTCTGTGTCCCCCTTGGGACGCTGCATGCAGCACCTGGGTTACAAACGCCGCAGCGGTTGCTGTGTGCTTTGTGAGACCGGGGACTACCGCGCCGACCGCGCCTGTTTGCCGGCCGCGTTTTTAATTTTAGTCCCCGGCTCTTGCGGCCTAGTACCATATACTCCGTTCCCGGGCCTGCCAGTCAGGGGTAACGGCGGGACGGCCGACTGGAAGTCGGCAGTGAGGGCTGGAGCATACTTGTTATCCTCCTCCCCCCTCACTGAGCACTGTGGGGCACCAGTTTCCCAAGCAGGTGCTGGCCCCCCTTGGGTGCCGAAGTGTGTATATATATATATATATATATATATATATATATATATATATATATATATATATATATATATATATATATATATATATATATATATATATATATATATATATATATATATTTATATGGTATATGATTTCACTGTTCGGCAGCACTATTTGCTTTTTGCTATATACCCTCACTGATTACTCTAGAGGTGACAACAGCAGGTCGTCCGCAAACAGTAAGGGTGCCAAGGCACAGGCTTTCTTGCAACCTGTACCTTTTGTGCGGCTATATTGCCGGCAGGTTCCACCTATCATTGTGTGCAATGCTTGGCCCCTGGGGCACTCACTCAGCCGGAGCCTCCGGCACTGGTGGGACCCTCGGCTCAGGTGGTACCACCGGTTTTTCACTGCACAGATGGCAGGGACAGAGTTTGCACGTTTGACTGAGCAACTCGGAGTCGCTTTCACATTCCATGGCCCAGTCTATGGACAGAGGGACTGCTAAGATTCTGGAAGCTTGCAGTCCAGACCGGTAACACAGGGCCAGGGCGCTGTGAGTTCATCGCTCCCAGGCCCCTCTGGGTCGGTACAACAAGGGGCTCCTGGGGTAACACCCAGATCCCACGGTGAGAACTCCGACACGGACCGCGGCCTCAGACAGGCTAAGCGGGCTCTCTGGGAGCCTTCCACAACTTCATCACGCTGTTCGGGGTCTCAGCTTGAGGAGAATGAAGCGGAGGTCGCAGCTCAGGGCTCTGACCCTGACGTTGCTCTCAATCTGGATACACCTGAAGGGGACGCCATAGTAAATGTCCTTATAGCGTCCATCAACCAGGTGCTAGACCTCTCTCCCCCATCTCCTCCTATGGAGGAGTCGGCTTCACAGCGGGAGAAACACCAGTTTAGGTTTCCCAAACGTACACGGAGTGCGTTTTTCGATCACTCTAACTCCAGAGAGGCTGTCCAGAAGCACAGAACTTTCCGGACAAGCGCTTTACTAAGCGCCTTAATGACACACGTTACCCTTTTCCCCCCTGACGTAGTTAAGGGTTGGGCTCAGTGTCACAAGGTGGATCCTCCAGTCTCCAGACTGGCGGCTAGATCCGTAGTATTAGTGGCAGATGGTTCATCTCTCATGGATGCCACTGACAGGCAAATAAAGCTTATGATGAGATCCATCTATGAAGCCATAGGCGCATCTTTTGCTCCGGCCTTCGCAGCCGTGAGGGCACCCCAAGCTATCTCAGCTTCTCTGGCTGAGATTAATGCGGTCGCACGTACCTTTGCCCCGCAGGTTGTGTCCTTGGCTTCTCAAGCGTAGGTTTTTTCGTCCTACGCCATGAACGCCGTTCCTGGACTCTGCGAGCCGTACAGCGGTAGCATCCACCAATTCGGTGGCAGCCCGCAGGCCCATGTGGCTACGTGAATGGAAGGCAAACTCTGCTTCCAAGAAGTTCTTAACCGGTTTGCCATTTTCTTTGGATGAAATTATTACTCAGTCCAAGGGAAAGGACTCGTCCTTACCCCAGTCCAAACCAAACAGACCTCAGCAACGAAAAATACAATCGAGGTTTCGGTCCTTTCGGTACTCAGCCAAGTTCCGTTCCTCCATGTCCAACAGGTCAGAGGAGGGCCAGAGGAACTCTTCTGCATGGCGGTCTAAGTCACGTCTTACAAAGACCGCCGGAGGAACCGCCTCCAAGGCGGCTTCCTCATGACTTCGGCCTCACCAAGACCGCGTCCTCGGTCGGTGGCAGGCTCTCCCGCTTTTGCGACGCCTGGTGGGCACATGTCCAAAACCGATGGGCGAGAGACATTCTGTCTCACGGTTACAGGATAGAGATCAGCTCTCGTCATCCGACTCGTTTCTTCAAAACATCTCTGCCCCCTGAGCGAACCGGTGCATTTTTTCAGCCGGTAAACTCTGACGGCAGATGGAGTTGTGATCCCCGTTCCGCTTCAAGAACGTGGTCGCGGCTTTACTCCAACTTGTTCAGGGTACCAAAAAAGGACGGATCATTCCGTTCAGTTCTGGGCCTCATTCTGCTCAACAGACACGTGAGAACCAGACTTTTTCGGATGAAATCTCTCCGCTCTGTCATCGTCTCGATCCCAAGGAGACTTCCTAGCATCAATCGACATCAGGGATGCTTATCTCCATGTTCCGATTGCACCAGAGCATCAACGCGCCTTGTGTTTCGCCATCCGGGACGAACACTTTCAGCTTGTGGCTCTGCCTTTCGGCCTGGCGACAGCCCCACGGGGCTTCACCAAGGTCATGGCATCAGTGGTGGCGGGCCTACACTCTCAGGGACACTCGGTGATCCCTGTCTTAGACGATCTCCTAAGTCAAGACACCCTCTCGGGTGGCATGTCAACACGGTCCGAACATTGCTCTGGAGACTCTCCAGAGGTTAGGTTGGATCATCAATTTCCCAAAGTTAAAATTGACACCGACCCAATCACTGACTTATCTCTTGATGGAGTTTCATTCTCTCTCAGAGATAGTGAAGCTTCCGCTGGACAAACAGCGTTCGTTGCAGACAGGGGTGCACTCTCTCCTTCGGGCTCAGTCACACCCCTTGAGGCGCCCCACGCGCTTCCTAGGGAAGATGGTGGCAGCAATGGAGGCAGTTCCCTTTGCGCAGTATTCATCTGCGTCCACTCCAATTGCACATTCTCCGCAAATGGGACAGGAGGTCGACGTCCCTAGACAGGAAAGTCTCTCTTTCTCTGGCAGCCAAAACCTCTCTTCAGTGGTTGCTTCTTATCTTCTTGTCGAAAGAAAAATCCTTCCTGCTCCCATCCTGGGCGGACGAGAGTGTCAGGGTGGACAGCGGTCTTCCTCCACCACAGGGCTCAGGGAACCTGGACTCCAACAGAGTCCTCCCTTCAGATCAATGTTCTGGAATTAAGGGCAGTGTAGCTAGCCCTACAGGCGTTCCAGCGGTGGCTGGACGGCAGGCAGATCCGGATACAGTCGGACGACGCCACCGCGGTCGCGTACATCAACCACCAGCACAGAGCGCTGGCGGCGGACGCATCAGTTCAGAACTGGTCGCAATTTCGACTGCCTTATGTATTTCCCCCTCTGGCACTGCTGCCCAGAGTGTCATTCAAAATCGGGTCCGACTGCCGCCGCGCCATCCTCGTTGCTCTACACTGGCCGAGGAGGTCGTGATACCTGGATCTGTGGCACCTTACGGTGGGTCGACCGTGGGCACTCCCGGAACGACCAGACTTGCTGTCTCAAGGGCCATTTTCCATCTGAATTCTGCGGCCTTCAACCTCACTGCGTGGCCATTGTGGCCTGGCTCTTAGTGTCCTCGGAGTTCTCTATCACGCCTTTCGCAGAAGGTGGTCTTCCTAGTGGCAGGCGCATCACTTCGGAGAGTGTCGGAGCTAGCAGCGCTATCATGCAAAGCCCCCTCCCTGGTGTTACGCCAGGACGAGGTGGCCCTGCGTCCGGTCCCGGAATTCCTTCTTAAGGTGGTATCCCCCTTTTTCTTCTCAATCAGGATATCTCCTTACCTTCTTTTGGCTCATCCAGTTCACCAGTGTGAAAAGGATTTGCACTTCTTAGATTTTGTGAGAGCATTCCGGCTCTACATTTCGCACACTGCGCCGTTCTGATGCGCTCCTTGTCCTTGTCGCTAGCCAGCGTAAGGGGTCGCATGCTTCCAAGTCAACCTTGGCTCGGTGGATCAAGGAACGGATTCTTGAAGTCTACCGTCTTCGGGGCTTCTGAGTCCTTTAGGGCTGAAAGCCCATTCTACCAGAGCCGTAGGGGCATCCTGGGCATTGCGTCACCAGGCTACGGCTCAGCAGGTGTGTCAGCACTACCTGGGCGAGTCTGCACACTTTCACGAAACACTATCAGGCTCATGCCTATGCGGCGGCAGATGCCAGCCTAGGTAGGCGAGTCCTTCAGGAGGAGGTTGCTCACCTGTAAGAGAGGGCCGTTTTTTTCGGCTCTTTTTATCGAGGTATTCTTTTACCCACCCAGGGACTGCTTTTGGACATCCCAATTGTCTGGGTCTCCCAATGGAGCGACAAAGAAGGGAATTTTGTTTACTTACCGTAAATTCCTTTTCTTCTAGCTCCAATTGGGAGACCCAGCACCCGCCCCTGTTCCCTTCGGGCTGTTGTTCTTTTGTGTACACATGTTGTTCATGTTGAATTGTTATTTGGTTCATGGTTTCAGTTCTCCGAACATCCTTCGGATTGAGTTTTACCTTAGACCAATTTTTAAGTTTCCTCCTTCCTGCTTTGGCACCAAAACTGATGGGCCCGTGATGCACGGGAGGGTGTATAGGCAGAGGGGAGGGGTTACACTTTTTAAAGTGTAATACTTTGTGTGGCCTCCGGAGGCAGTAGCTATACACCCAATTGTCTGGGTCTCCCAATTGGAGCTAGAAGAAAAGGAATTTACGGTAAGTAAACAAAATTCCCTTCTTCTTTTCAATAAATTGGTGAAAGAGGGAATGTGTTGGGGAGTGGTTTTTCAAATAAAGATTTTTGTTTGTCGTCTATTTTTTTATTACTGACTGGGTTAGTGGTGTCTGGTATCTGATAGACGCCTGACATCAGTATCCCCAGGGCTTGATGCCAGGTGACATTACACAGCTGGTATCAACCCAATATATTACCCAGTTTTCCACCGCACCAGGGCAACGGGATGAGCTGGGACAAAGCACCATGATTGGCGCATCTAATGGACATGGGACGTACTTGGATGTTCCAACACAACAATCCAAAACACAAGGACAAGTTGACCTGTTATTGGCTACAGCAGAACAAAGTGAAGTTTCTGGAGTGGACATCTCAGTCTCCTGACCTCAATATCATTGAGCCGCTCTGGGGAGAACTCAAGCAAAGTGCAGTTCATGCAAGAAAGCCCAGGAATTTACAGGAACTGGAGGCTTTTTGCCAAGAAGAATGGGCAGCTTTACCATCTGACCAAGAAGAATGGGCAGCTTTACCATCTGAGAAATTAAAGAGCTTCATCCACAACTACCACAAAAGACTTCAATCTGACATTGATGTTAGAGGGGGAAATACACAGCATTACGAACTGTGGTGTGTGCACTTTTCATCAGGGTCATTTGGATGTTTTTGGTTGTGATTATGATTTAAAAAGAGAAAACACAATAGTTTGATAATAAATGGCTTCACCCAACCACTAACCATGAGTGTAAAAAAAGATTTTGTTTTTATATTCTCTGAAAAAGGCCAAAAAATCTCCCGGGGTGTGTAAACTTTTGAGCACAACTGCATATATACACACACACACACACACACACACACACACACACACACACACACACACACACACACACACACACACACACACACACACATATAGCTGTCAGCTTATCCCCCGACCATCAGAAGGACTCCATAAGCCACAGCTGCATACGCTGTGCATAGGCTGCAGCTCAGCTCCTATGGAAGTAAGTAACTAAGAGCTGAGCTGCAATACCCGAAAACAGCCACTATGCGGCATCAGATGACTAACAGGTGGTCAATGAGCAGACCCCCATCAATTTGACATTAATAACCAATTCTAAAAAGGTTCGATCATCAATACAGTGGTCCTGACAGCCCCTTTAAAGGAAGCATTTAACCTCTTCTATTCCACTGATTGTTTCCTCCTTTTGTTTCAGGAGCCCTAAGAGAATAAGATGACTTTGTTCTCCTCCAGAGAGGCCGAGCTGCAGACGCTACGCGCAGCCATGTAAGTGCATTGTTACGTGGCGCCGCACCCGACACCATCGCCCCCGGCGGGTGACATGCGACTAGGACCATATGTTGTGACTGCATCAGATCTGTTTCTGTTCATGTCTCAGTAGCACATCCACACGGTGCCATCTCCGGCACATAGTGATGTAAAGCGAGAACATAGCGCGCGCCGGATGGCAAATTATGTACATAAATAGCAACGTAAGAGGAAACTTCTAGTCTGCTGACTACGGAGCGGTGACGATCGGCGTCATCACTTCTGCTCCTGATCTATATGTCATACCGTTCAACTGAAACGACAACTGCTGGAAAGGGAAACTCATAAGTGGAAAGTGGGGCTCACTATTACAAGTGATGGCATCTGATTGTGCCGACACGGACTGCCGATGTGGAAGTGACTGACGCCAGACGATCCCTCACACACAGGAGGCCAGGAGAGACATTGTGCTGTGAAAAAAAAAACCAAAGTGGCTTCTATCCCTCCAACCTGGACACAAGTATCCAAATTCAAGAAATGGCTGCGTCCCCCGATGTAACGGCGCAGCGGCTTCACAAGAGTGCCAACGCTCTATTTATCATATAGGGGGCTGACGTGGATGGTCGAGAATAGCGCTCCTGCATTCACAGTTAGTCCCCCCTAGACTAGAATGACAGCGGGTAGAGGGGTCAGCACTTTACACAGGGGTCATGAGACCCCAATCTCATGGTCATAAGTCCTAACCATTAAACAAACAAGAAAAAAACAAACAAAAACACCTTTCCTTTAGAACAGGGGGTGAGCAATTAATTTTTCCCAAGGCGCCATGAGACCGTGACTGTTCTGGAGGCCGAACCAATAGGATGAAATTAATTCTGCTCAATATTAATAAGTGATAAGTATTATTTTATATCATTACTTAACATTAAGAAGAAATAAATAAAGGGAACCCGTCAGGTCCAGTATGCAACCAGTACCACGAGCAGCTCTGGTTGCATATTGCTAATCCCTGCCTAACTGTCCCTGTATCTAGTAGCATAGATAAAGAGATCTTTACAAAACATATTTCTTAAGATTCTTTATGATATGCTAATGAGCTCAGGGACTAGTCACAAGAGTGTTATTTCCCCTGACTAGTCTGCCCTCCTGGTATGTTAGCGCACACCTGCAGGGGTGTGCTAACATTCTACTTAATGCAGCATCACCAGTGGTGACGTGCGTACCTGTTTGCTGTTCAGACGTTCCCGAACCTTCCAGTCATGTGCGCTAGACCTCTCTGAAGCCGGAATGCGTACACCTGACTTCATACTGCGCACTAGACCTCTCTGAAGCTGGGACGCGTACACCTGAGTTCATACTGCGCATGACCGGAAGTGCCGGGACGCATACACCTGACTTCATACTGCGCATGACCGGAAGTGCCAGGACGCGTACACCTGACTTCATACTGCACACTAGACCTCTCTGAAGCCGGGACGCGTACCCCTGACTTCATACTCCACACTAGACCTCTCTGAAGCCGAGACGCGTACCCCTGACTTCATACTGCGCACTAGACCTCTCTGAAGCCGGGACGCGTACCCCTGACTTCATACTGCGCACTAGACCTCTCTGAAGCCGGGACGCGTACCCCTGACTTCATACTGCGCACTAGACCTTTCTGAAGCTGGGACGTGTACGCCTGACTTCTTACTACGCATGACCAGAAGTGCCGGGACGCGTACACCTGACTTCATACTGCGCATGACCGAAAGTGCCGGGACTTCTGAACAGCGGAGACAGCAGACACAGGTACGTGTGTCATCACTGGTGATGCTGCATTGAATAGCATGTTACCACGCCCTTGTAGGCATGCTACCATGTTAAGAGGGCAGACTACAAAACCCGAGGCCAAAGAGCGCAAATAGGGTCTTACCAGGTATTAAAATGCAGTGTGCAAGAGATTACGCTCCCCTTATAGGGTTGTGAAAGTCATAACCACCAAGAAAGAATAAAGATAATGGCAGCTGCTGCAGTCCCACGTGGGCAGATCTTCAGTGCTGGAGAGGAGAAGTGGGGTTAATATTGTGCTGTCACTGAAAAAGGAGGAAAATTGTTGATTCAATAAATGTTTTATTTCATTCACCGTGTGCAGAATTATTAGGCAAATGAGTATTTTGATCCCATGATGGAGTGAAGCTCAACTCCCAGACCTACTGCCAGTTTCTGGAAGACAACTTCTTCAAGCAGTGGTACAGGAAGAGGTCGGTATCGTTTAAGAAAAACATGATTTTCATGCAGGACAATGCTCCATCACATGCATCCAACTACTCCACAGCGTGGCTGGCCAGTAAAGGTCTAAAAGATGAAAAAATAATGAAATGGCCCTCTTATTCACCTGATCTGAACCCTATAGAGAACCTGTGGTCCCTCATAAAATGTGAGATCTACAGGGAGGTAAAACAGTCCACCTCTGGGAGCAGTGTCTGGAGGCTGTGGTGACCGCTGCACGCAATGTGGATCGTAAACAGATCAAGCAATGACAGAATCTATGGATGGTCGGCTGCTGAGTGTCATCAGAAAGAAAGGGGGCGATATTGGGCACTCATTTTTTGGGGTTTTGTTTTTGCATGTCAGAAATGTTTATTTCTAAATTTTGTGCAGTTATATTGGTTTACCTGGTGAAAATAAACAAGCAAGATGGGAATAGATTTGGTTTTTATTAAGTTGCCTAATAATTCTGCACAGTAATAGTTACCTGCACAAACAGAAATCCTCCTAAGATAGCCAAATCTAAAATACCCCTCCAACTGCCAAAAATATTAAGCTTTGATATTTATGAGTCTTTTGGGCTGATTGAGAACATAGTTGTTGATCAATAATAAAAATATCCTCTAAAATACAACTTGCCTAATAATTCTGCACACGGTGTATTACAGCTCTGATCTAAACAACTTGTGATTTTCCTGAATCCAATAAATGGCGCGGTCGTTACTTTGCTCCTAAATCTACTGACACCCGGATAAATAGATGGCGAATTAAAGGGAAGCTGCCTGTGTACAATGCCTGATCATTGTTTATAAGACTCAACGCACCATGTCCTCTTATTTTGAGTGGGGGGAGGGGTAACCCCACCCAACCCCAAATTCAGAGGCGTTTTTGACTTTTTTTTTAAAGATTGTGTCAGGAAATCCTAGAAAATCAAGAAACAAGCCGTACTACGCTCCAACGCTGCTGTTCCGATGGTGTCCGCCGGACCAGATGTGACGTCCACGATGTCCAGTGAGCAGAGCCATGGAGGCCACGGACCGACTGCAGTGTCCGCTAACTGCTGGTCAGGGCATCATCACTCTTATCGGAGACCTTCGGGGCGAGGACAGATTCCTGTGGTTTGGAGAGTTTCTTTTAGGCCGGTGTCACACTCTCCTCGGTTGCATGCATCTCTATGTAGCTGAGACGCTCCTGTCCGGAGAGTGTGTGTGGCCATGCCGGGTGATGCAACGTGAGATACACGTGAGGCACTCGCAGGTGTGACACCGGCCTAATAAGCATCCTTACACTCCAGTAACTTATTAAAAATAACTAATTTTAATCCTCTTCTATTTTCTTCAGAACGGAAGAGAAAACTAAACTTATGGAGGAGATGGCGATCGGTGACGAGCATCAGGAGGTGTCCAGCAACTTGTCGGAGGCCGCACACAGCCGGAATCGGGCACTTCTGCGTGTACGTGTTGTCGAAGCCTCCATGTCGGAAGAAACTTCAGGCTTAAAGGGTTATTGCTAGTCTGACCTTTCATTGTTGGGGCCGGTGTAACCCCCAGAAATGGAGCTATAGACGTAGCCAAGAGCCACTGATGGCTACGACTACATCAGATGGGGCTATGAAAGGCTACGGGGGGGGGGGCATCTCGATTTAATAGTTACCTCTTTCATTACTTTGTATATTTATCCAGGCAGATTATAATTATCATTAAGGAAAGTTTCTTTCACAGCATTAAAATAAAAAATGTATTATAAGTATCATACACACAAATAAGACAAGTCTCATTAAATATAATCTGCCGTTTTGGGTCCACAGCTTCTTTGCAGATTTACGTGTCTCCATGTTTACAGACTATGACCCAACTTTGTAGTCTGATTCTGTAGTCACAGGCTTCTCCCACTTACCTCCTTGTTCTACCTCCGTAGGAATGGAGGCAGGACAGGGCAGGACTGAGCCTTTCCCTTAGGGCTGCTTCTCACTTGCGAGTTTCTCGCAGTAGAGCAATGCGAGAAAATCTCGCATTGGAATCGGACACATGTTAGTGAATGATTCAGCTCTCATCTGCGATTTTTTTCTCAGTCCAAATCGGACCGAGAAAAAAATTGCAGCATGCTGCTTTTTTGCGAGTTTCTACTGCGAGTTTCTCCAATTCAAGTCTATGGGCGCGTATAAAAAAAAAAAAAATCGGATGTCACGGGACGGCACTCACACCATCCTAGTGACATGCGATTTTCTAAATACATTTCTCGCATGTTTCCTAAAACACTGGAAACGAGCGAAGTCTCCCAATGTCTGTCAATCACTATTCCCTGTCAGTCGGTCTCTCCCTCTCGGTCTCTATTCTCTCTCTGTCGGTCCGTCACTATCTCTGTCCCTCTCTCACAGTCTGTCGGTCAGTTTCCCCCCCTCTCTCATACTCACCGTTCCCCGATCTCCGGCGCGGCTTTCTCACTGCTCCGGCGGCTTTTACTATTTTGAAAAAGCCGGCCGCTTATTAAACAATCTCGTATTCCCTGCTTTCCCCGCCCACAGGCGCCTATGATTGGTTGCAGTGAGACACACCCCCACGCTGAGTGACAGGTGTCTCACTGCACCCAATCACAGCAGCCGGTGGGCGGGTCTATACTGTGCAGTGAAATAAATAAATAAATAATTTAAAAAAATGGCGTGCGGTCCCCCCCAATTTTAATACCAGCCAGATAAAGCCATACGGCTGAAGGCTGGTATTCTCAGGATGGGGAGCTCCACGTTATGGGGAGCCCCCCAGCCTAACAATATCAGCCAACAGCCGCCCAGAATTGCCGCATACATTATATGCGACAGTTCTGGGACTGTACCCGGCTCTTCCCGATTTACCCTGGTGCGTTGGCAAATCGGGGTAATAAGGAGTTATTGGCAGCCCATAGCTGCCAATAAGTCCTAGATTAATCATGTCAGGCGTCTATGAGACACCTTCCATGATTAATCTGTAAATTACAGTAAATAAACACACACACATGAAAAAATCCTTTATTAGAAATAAAAAACAAACACATTCCCTCATTACCAATTTAATAAGCCCCAAAAAGCCCTCCATATCCGGCGTACTCCACGGACCTCCAGCGTCGCTTCCAGCATGAAGGTGACAGGAGCTGCAGAAGACACCGCCGCTCCGGTCACCTCCAAGCAGCAACTGAGGTGAGTAGCGCGATCAGCTGAGGTGTCACTGAGGTTACCCGCTGTCACTGTTGGAGGATCCAGCGGTGACAGCGGGTAACCTCAGTGACACCTCAGCTGATCGCGCTACTCACCTCAGTTGCTGCTTGGAGGTGACCGGAGCGGCGGTGTCTTCTGCAGCTCCTGTCACCTTCATGCTGGAAGCGACGCTGGAGGACCGTGGAGTACGCCGGATATGGAGGGCTTTTTGGGGCTTATTAAATTGGTAATGAGGGAATGTGTTTGTGTTTTTTATTTCTAATAAAGGATTTTTTCATGTGTGTGTGTTTATTTACTGTAATTTACAGATTAATCATGGAAGGTGTCTCATAGACGCCTGACATGATTAATCTAGGACTTATTGGCAGCTATGGGCTGCCAATAACTCCTTATTACCCCGATTTGCCAACGCACCAGGGTAAATCGGGAAGAGCCGGGTACAGTCCCAGAACTGTCGCATATAATGTATGCGGCAATTCTGGGCGGCTGTTGGCTGATATTGTTAGGCTGGGGGGCTCCCCATAACGTGGAGCTCCCCATCCTGAGAATACCAGCCTTCAGCAGTATGGCTTTATCTGGCTGGTATTAAAATTGGGGGGGGGACTGCACGCCATTTTTTTAAATTATTTATTTATTTATTTCACTGCACAGTATAGACCCGCCCACCGGCTGCTGTGATTGGGTGCAGTGAGACACCTGTCACTCAGCGTG
This sequence comes from Anomaloglossus baeobatrachus, assembly GCF_048569485.1. Classification (NCBI taxonomy): domain Eukaryota; kingdom Metazoa; phylum Chordata; class Amphibia; order Anura; family Aromobatidae; genus Anomaloglossus; species Anomaloglossus baeobatrachus. The sequence goes on from NC_134360.1 coordinate 21,818,334, forward strand.
GGGGCGTGTCTCACTGCAACCAATCATAGGCGCCTGTGGGCGGGGAAAGCAGGGAATACGAGATTGTTTAATAAGCGGCCGGCTTTTTCAAAATAGTAAAAGCCGCCGGAGCAGTGTGAATGTCGTGCAGCGCCGGGGATCGGTGAGTATGAGAGAGGGCTGCTAACTTCAGTCACTCAGGGGATTAGCGGTCACCGGTGAGTCCTTCACTGGTGACCGCTAATCAGGACGCGGCACAGACAGAGCCGCAGCATGACAATGAAATCGGGTTAAGTTCACCCGAGTTCATTCTGACAGTGCGGCTCTGTCTGTGTCTGCTGTCATCTGCCATTCAGCTCTGCTACATGGCTGTCTGTGTCTGCTGTCATCTGCCATTCAGCTCTGCTACATGGCTGTCTGTGTCTGCTGTCAGCGGCCATGTAGCAGCGCTGAATGGCAGATGACATAGTAAAAAATAGGCATTACACACGCTAGTAAAATCTCAGAAATAGCATTGCACTTGCGTTGCACTCGCACCTAACGTGAACTAAAATCAGCCGAGTTTTTTTCAGCCCAGTCGGACCGATTTTACTCGCATAGATGTGTTTCCACCCTTACACACAGATTATCTTCAATTTTAGGATTTTCGGGAAGCTGAGAAGAGTTTAAGGAGAAGATCACAAGCCAGCCCTAGCCGCTCTGTCGTGAAGCTCGAGGTCAGTGTTTTTCTAAGGTTATATGCACACACATATCCGTACATTGTTGAGAGTCAATGGATAAGAAATCTTCAGACAGTCTACCTGCCTAAGACCTCTTTCACACATCCGTGTCTCCGGTACGCGTTTGGTCCGTTTCCTCATGTACCGGAGACACGGGCACACGTAGGCCCATTAAAATCAATGGGTCGGCACTCACGTGCGTATTCTGCCATGGACTGTGTACGTGTGGAGCATACGTGTGCCCGTGTGTTCCACATGTAGACATGGGTTCGTTTTCTCCGGCATTACGGGCGTCACATGGAACGCAAACGGACCACACGAAACGCAGTTCCGTGTGACACGCACCGGAGAAAACACGTGTCTGCGAGAGAAAAAAAAACAACAACTTTACTCACCTCCTCCAGCCCTGCTGTCTCTGCCGCTGCTGTCACATGCTTCCGACCACCGCTCATTATGCTCATTGCATATTCACTTCACTGCGGCCGGACCCAGCAGCAGCGGGGAGTCGGCAGGACCGGAGACCGAAGATCAGCACCACAGACAGCGACGCCAGGGACAGGTGAGCAGAAAGTTCCCGTTCTCCCTGTGTTATCACAGATAGCACACGGAGAACACACGTGTGCCATAAACACTGCTTACGGAATGGCAATACGCACCTTTGACACGCCCGTGAAAAACGTGTGTGATTTTCACGGACGTGTGAAAGAGGCCTAAGGGTAAGTTCACACTTCCGTTGTTTTGCTTCCGTCGTATTTTAGATGTCAACTGACGCAACGGATGTGTTATTTCACAGGATTCCGTTCACAGGAATCCTGTGAAAAAACTGATCTGTCACATCCATTTTGCGTCCGTTTTTTGACGGATCCGTCGTCATTCGTTTGGGACAGCCCAATGGGTGTGCCAAACATGCTGGGCATGCTCAGTAGAGCATGACGGAATCCAGCACCATAGACATACATTATAGCTTGTGACAGATGGCGAATCCTGCGGAATGTGTTTTTTTGCCGCTCCAAAAAACGTTGCATTCAGCGTTGCTCCCGCCTGTCAGTCAGTAAACGACTGATCCGTCTCGGCAACGCAAGGCCATCAGTCACAATCCGTCGCTAATAGAAGCCTATGGGGAAAAAACGGATCCCTGCAAAATATTTTGCAGGATACCGTAATTCCTCAAGGCGACTGATGCAAAACAATCGAAGTGTGAGCCTTAGAAAAAAAAAAAATGCATGTACCGTATTTTTTGGTTTATAAAGACGCCTCCCAAATTTAGAGGAGGAAATAAGAAAAAAAAATATTTTTAATGTTAAAATGAGAGTCAGTTTCATAATCCTAGCGTGTCTTATTCCTAATGCTTACCAGGGGATAGCGGCGGTGGTGGAGCGGCTCAGGAAAGTCACAGGAACCAGGCTCAGAAGAGGGGTATTGACTCTCAGGATGGTCAGCAACACTACGGCCTCAAGGGTGTGGCGGCGGCGCGCGCCATTGATCTGCTGGTGTGCTGCGGGGATGTCACTGCAATGGAGGACTCAGGAGGGTCACAGGATGGGGTGTCGCTGCGGCAGTGGGTGCCTGATCTGACTATAGACTCCATTGAATCGCCTGCGGTTGACTTCAAGAAAATGGCTGCGGAGGCGGCACGTGCGCAGAAAGGTTTCCAAGGCCATTTTCATGAAGTCCATCGCATCAGTCTGCGCATGAACCTCCTCCGTAGCCATTTTCTTGAAGTTCATCATGTCAAATGCGGGTGATTCAGTAGAGCCCGCAGACAGCTCAATGTGCACCCGCTACGGCACTGCAGCGACACCCTCAGTATTGTCGACCCTGCCTCCTATGACCCCGCTTCACCACCGCTATGCCGTAAGCCATATCCGCATTGTAAGACGCAGCCCCATTTTACCCTCAGTTTTGAATCTTACAATCCGGAAAATACGGTAATTAAGCGGACACCTCAGGGGAGGAAGTGGAGGTGGATAATCTTTCCATTTCTTTTGGATGGTAACACACAGATTTGGGAATGTCATCTCAGATGCCCCGTATTCCGGTCTTTATTTGATAGGGTTTAACCATTAGGCCATGTGCCCACGGGAGAAAGTAAACTCGGATTTTGCAGTGGAAAACCCGCAGATTTTCTAGATTTTCCAGATAAATCCGCGGGTTTACGCAAGTACAGACACTCCCCATGTTACCCTATGGGATTTGGGGAGTGCTGTATCAATGCTGTGGTATTTGCGGCTGCGGAAAATGCTGCTGATTTCCCACAGCTGCATGTAACTGCACGTCCATTATTCATGTAGAATTATTTGCGGAATTCCTGCCTTTCCACTATGGAGATACAGGGCGGGAATTCCGCACAAAATCCGCACTGTTTCCGCAGGTTTACCGCAACAACTACGCAGATATACCGCAGCAATGGATAGCTGCAGATTCCGGGGAGTTGCTGCGTGAACCTGCGGAAATACCTGCAGAAAAGTCTGCAGGTACGATCTCCCGTGGGCACATGGCCTTAGTCTGGTGGGAGTTTGTTGTTGTGTAGGGGGAGCTCAACAGTCAAAGGACAATGTTGGCGCCACACACTTGTGATATAAAAGTAAGACACATCCGTAACCTGCGCTCCATCCCACTCCTCATAGACCACATGACTATGGCCTGACGTTCTGACTATGGGTGAATCCACACCAATCAGTTATCTCCAATATAGTGGATTGCTGATAAAGCATATTCGGGCTACACAACTGGAAGGATGATGGACGCAACTGGCAGATTTGGAGATATTGCAGCCACTACCAGAAGCCTTTTTTTTTGTAATCCTGTACAGTAAAGGTCAGCAATGAGAAATAACATTGGAGGTGTATGATAACGGGGTTGTCCGGCACCCCTCGCCTCCACATCAGGGTGACAATCACGTCTACATACTCTTCCTGGGACGTGTGCACAATTGGCCGAAATCATGAGACAAATACTATGCGTGTAGACGTAGCATCATTGGCACCACTCACCTTTGACGTGGACGTGATCGGCACAGCACAGCCGGTGTAGCCTATTCTAAAGGCCAAGTCACTGTTAACATTCTAAAAAATGGATGATTACTTCTTTTTTATATATATATTTCAGAGTCAATATTGGGAATCTGTTGAACAAGAACTTCCTAAATGGGAGCAATTTCTACTCGGAAAATCGCAGTTGCCCTTTGGTATGAAAGAAACCCAGCAGAAGCCGAGACATTCCCAGACTATGCAGACCCCGAGGAGAAAGACCCTGCCTCCTTCTGGCTACAGCGCAAACACTTTTCCACGATAACCACATACCAGTAGCCATCTTTGTACTCCAGTCCCAGCTCCTTGATTGCAGTCAGTATTTCTGAGGAGACCAACGCCAATAACTGTGGACACTACAGATTCTGTTTGAGGGGGGGGGGGCACGCTCGGAGTTTTACTTTAGTAATTTTTTTCTATTTTTTTCCAATAAAATATTTCCGAGTACATGCCGATACTGGATAATAAGGTTACATATTTGTTTGGTACCTGAAGAAGGTCTTACGGGCGAAACGCATTGTACATTTTTACATTGATTTATTAAAATTCTTTTATTACACATGTGGGATCTCATGTTATTCCCCGTCGGATAGCTCGTCCTTCCGCAGTGTGGACACAGCAGGCGCCATTACCGGGGATTGGAAATCAATGAGTGGAAGGGCTACAACACACTAGGAAAAAATGCACCAACAATTGACATGCTGCAGATTATGTTCTGCAATACAATCTGCACCAAATCTGCAAGGAAAAAAAAAAAAACAATGTGCGCACAAGACTCCAGAAATCTCAGGCTTTGCTGGCTTCAGGATAGGCATGCAGATTTTGGTGCAGATTTGTCAAAAAACACATCACAAAACCTCACTGTGTGCACAAAGCCTAAAGGAACTAGACATAAGCAGAATCAACGTGTTTGAAATGTGGTGCTAGAGAAGGAGGTTATTAATAGCATGGCTGGCAAGAAGAACACACAAATCAATATTGGAACAGATCAAGCCAGACATGTCACTCGAAGCAAGAGTCACCAAGCTACAACGTCATATAAAGAGACCAATGGTTGGGAGAAGAAAAGGAAAAGGAGGAAGATCAGCAACCCAACGGCTTGATACTATCAAGAAAAGACAAGACCCCCGGCCGACCCATCCAGGCGGGCCCAGACCCCCGGCCGACCCATCCAGGCGGGCCCAGACCCCCGGCCGACCCATCCAGGCCGGCCCAGACCCCCGGCCGACCCATCCAGGCCGGCCCAGACCCCCGGCCGACCCATCCAGGCCGGCCCAGACCCCCGGCCGACCCATCCAGGCCGGCCCAGACCCCCGGCCGACCCATCCAGGCCGGCCCAGACCCCCGGCCGACCCATCCAGGCCGGCCCAGACCCCCGGCCGACCCATCCAGGCCGGCCCAGACCCCCGGCCGACCCATCCAGGCCGGCCCAGACCCCCGGCCGACCCATCCAGGCCGGCCCAGACCCCCGGCCGACCCATCCAGGCCGGCCCAGACCCCCGGCCGACCCATCCAGGCCGGCCGAGACCCCCGGCCGACCCATCCAGGCCGGCCGAGACCCCCGGCCGACCCATCCAGGCCGGCCGAGACCCCCGGCCGACCCATCCAGGCCGGCCGAGACCCCCGGCCGACCCATCCAGGCCGGCCGAGACCCCCGGCCGACCCATCCAGGCCGGCCGAGACCCCCGGCCGACCCATCCAGGCCGGCCGAGACCCCCGGCCGACCCATCCAGGCCGGCCGAGACCCCCGGCCGACCCATCCAGGCCGGCCGAGACCCCCGGCCGACCCATCCAGGCCGGCCGAGACCCCCGGCCGACCCATCCAGGCTGCACGAGACCCCCGGCCGACCCATCCAGGCTGCACAAGATCCATCTTCTTACAGCGCATTCATCCATCAAGTCACCATGGCTCAAGATTGAGCTGAAGGACGTTAAATGTGTAGCCAAAAGCCAGGAGTGGCACAATCAGAGGTAAAGTATAATAGAAACACGGGCACCTCTTCTGCATGTTCCACCCACTCCTGGTTTAGGCTACAAATGCTGGAGTAAAAATAACTTACCAAGTACTCAATGTGTGACCGTGGCCTTACAGTTTGTTCCCAGTACAGAATACGCAAAGGATTATCAATCTGGTAAAGTCCGCTACATTATTACAGTACCGGACGATCTCCTGCTCACACCGCCAGAAATGCTCACACCGCAAGAAATATCCACAGCACAAGTTGACCATCGCTGTGTACTGAATTCCGCAGCCTGTGCGGGTGTCGGTGCGTCCTACCTGCAGCACTTATATAGTGTGATCTATAGGAGTGTGCAGATTCCGCTGCCGTACCACGGTGCAGACGGTACACAGCAGAAATGCAAGGTGAGAATGTACCCAGACAGCTTGTCAGTCACTGCAGGAGACCCACTGGGGCCCATTTCTACCTGCAGTACCGGATGCCACCCACAAACAAGAGGGGCGTTGTTTCTGAATGGGACTGAGGCGCAGTACCAGATGCCACCCACAAACAAGAGGGGTGTGGTTTCTGAATAGGGCTGAGGTGCAGTACCAGATGCCACCCACAAACAAGAGGGGCACTGTTTCTGAATAGGGCTGAGGTGCAATACTAGATGCCACCCACAAACAAGAGGGGCGCTGTTTCTGAATGGGGCTGAGGTGCAATACCAGATGCCACCCACAAACAAGAGGGGCGCTGTTTCTGAATGGGGCTAAGGTGCAGTACCAGATGCTGCCAGTAAACAAATGGGGAGCTGTTTCTACACTAGCGGATTACAATCCATAATACTCAGATTGCAGCTTACGAGCGGGACCCTCACTTTTCCTGGTAACTCTGTAATGTCTGATAGATCTGTATATGTCCACTCCGAATTGTAAAGCGCTGCGGAATATGTTGGCGCTATAGACATACAATGATTATATTATATGCCTCGTTTGTTGCAGGCACATGAAAGCACTGTGTGAACAAGCGGCTTTTGCAGCAACCTCACCGTTTCCGGTTCCAGAAGATCAGGCGCTTTTCTCGAAATAGGTGCAGGGTCTAGGGTGGTCTCACACGGTCAGATATACATGTCACATATAGTGAATACCCCATTAAGGACACATTCTTATGCCATATTATAGAGCCACAAAGTGCAGATCCATAACACGTTACCTATGGACCCTCTGCACCATCGTGCACCACCAGGAAAATACTGGGCGCCATATACACAGGCAATGAACTGGCAGGCATTAAGGGGTTAACACATAAATGTGAACATAAAAGTATAACTCACCATCTTGCAGGCCTGTGCTGTCCTTCTGCCTCACCACATAGTTTCCCCAATCACTCACCTGGGCCCTGGGCTGCAGGGAAACCCGGGGTGGAGCGCATGGGTAACTCCCAAATCCTGGATCCAAAGTCCAGTTACAAACTTTTGGCCACTCTCAGATTTAGGGCTCGTGTGCTGCCACATGGTGCACAAATCATATATTGTGTGGAGCTGTGCTAATGTGCATGGGGCATTAGGTCCAGTGTAATATTTAGGGCTCACTCGGTGCAATCCGATAAAAAAGCGATTGCGCTCAAACCAATGTTATCCAATGAGGCGGAGCAGATCTGCGGCGGTTTTGTCTCGGCTGTATTCTGCTGCGATATGTGTACAGTGCAAGAAAAAAAAATCGGATGCCAAACGGATCATCGGTAGAACATCCGACTGTTACAGATACATTACACCTCTGTAAGAAGAAGTAGAAACTATCAATGATTAATCGCTACCGAGTAAAAAAACGGATTTCACACGGATCACAAGAGAAGAATAAATCGCCCCACTTTTCTGGATGAGGTTGGGAGCTATTTTTTAGACGCTCGGGTGACCCCAGCGCTGGCCGCGGTTCAGACATCCACATTAATATCCAGTGATATCTCAAAATTACACACAAGTCTTGTGCCTTAACATAGTCCCCTATGTACAATATAAGCCCTCATATAGTCCCCTATATACAGTACAAGCTACCATATAGCCCTCCTATTTACACTATGAGCCCTCACATAGTCCCTTATACAAAGTATGAGCCTCCATATAGCCCTCCTATATACAGTACAGGGATCCACATAGCCCTCCTATATACAGTATAGGGATCCATATAGCCCTCCTATATACAGTATAAGCCTCCACATAGCCTCCTATATACAATATAAGCCTCCACATAGCCTCCTATATGCACTATGAACTACCAAATAGCCCTCCAATATACACTGAGTTCTCACATACAATGTATGACCCTCAACATAGCCCTCCTATATACAGTATAGGGATCCATATAGCCCTCCTATATACAGTATAAGCCTCCACATAGCCTCCTATATACACTATGAACTACCAAATAGCCCTCCAATATACACTGAGTTCTCACATACAATGTATGAGCCTCAACATAGCCCTCCTATACACAGTATAGGGATCCATATAGCCCTCCTATATACAGTATAAGCCTCCACATAGCCTCCTATATACAGTATAAGCCTCCACATAGCCTCCTATATACACTATGAACTACCAAATAGCCCTCCAATATACACTGAGTTCTCACATACAATGTATGAGCCTCAACATAGCCCTCCTATATACAGTATAGGGATCCATATAGCCCTCCTATATACAGTATAAGCCTCCACATAGCCTCCTATATACACTATGAACTACCAAATAGCCCTCCAATATACACTGAGTTCTCACATACAATGTATGAGCCTCAACATAGCCCTCCTATACACAGTATAGGGATCCATATAGCCCTCCTATATACAGTATAAGCCTCCACATAGCCTCCTATATACAGTATGAACTACCATATAGCCCTCCAATTTACACTATGAGTTCTCACATACAATGTATGAGCCTCAACATAGCCCTCCTATATACAGTATAAGCCTCTATATAGCCCTCCAATATACAATATGAGCCCCCACATTGTCTCCTATATAAAGTATGAGCCCTAATATAGACCTATATACAGTATAAGCCCCCACATAGCCCCCATATATACAGTATAAAGATCCACATAGCCCTCCTATATACAGTATAAGGATCCACATAGCCCTCCTATATACAGTATGAGCCCCACATAGCTCCCCTACAAAAAGAATGAGCCCACAGAAAATCCCCTATGTACAGTATGAGCCCCCACAAAACCCCCTATACACAGTCTGACCCCTTCACATAGCCTCCTATAAACAGTATGAGCCCCCACATAACCCTTTGAATATAGTATGAGCCCCCACCTAGCCCCTATATACAGTATGAGCCCCCACCTAGCCCCTATATACAGTATGAGCCCCCACCTAGCCTCTATATACAGTATGAGCCCCCACATAGCTCCTATATACAATATGAACCCTCTCATAGGAGTCTACATACAGTACAAGCTGCCACATAGCTTTTCTATGTACAGTATGAACCGTAACATTGTCTCCCTTGTACAGTATGAACCCTTATGTAGTCCCCTATATACAGTATGAACTACCATATAGCCCTACAATTTATACTATAAGCCCCCACATAGTCACGTATACAAAGTATGAGCCTCCATGTAGCCCTCCTATATAAAATATAAGCCTCTATATAGCCCTCCAATATACAATATGATCCCCCACAGTCCCATATACAAAGTATGAGCCTCCACATAGCCCTCCTATATACAATATAGGCCTGTATATAGCCCTCCAATATACAATATGAGCCCCCACATAGTCCCCTAACTAAGGTATGAACCCCAATATAGACCTCCTATATACAGTACAAGCCCCCACATAACCTCCTATATAAAGTATGAGCCCCCACATAATCCGCTATATAAAGTATGAGCCCCAGTATAGCACTCCTATATATGGAAAAAGCCCCCACATAGTTCTATATATACAGTATGAGCCCCCCTCTCATAGCTCCCTAATAATATTCTCCCCCCGGCTCTGCGCTTTTCAGGGCAAGGACTCTGCTCAGCAGACATGATGATGTGAGGTCATCGTGTCCACTGTCTCAGTCGCACACAGTCATTAGTGAAGAAGGAGCCATTGCCTCCGTCCTCCACCAATGTATTCACCACTATCTGAATCGTATGGATGCAGATAGCGGTGACATCAGGACGTCGGCAGTGGAGGGCACGGTGAGGCCTACAGGCCACTGTTTTTAGCTCTTCGGCTGTCTCAGTCTGCAGACTAGACTGGAACGGTCAAAGAGCTGGACGTGGCCCACTGCCACACTTTTCCCAGGTCTGCCATAGAGGATGAAAAGAGTTGAGGGTACCTGAGCAAGACCACCACTCTGTTTTTCATATCAGTGTGGATTTCTCCTGTCAGACCTCCAGTGATCAGGAAGGTGTCTTCTATGGATAAGGGAGGACTTTGACTCTTGGTAAAATCTAAGGGCTGCTCCTATCATAACATGGCGTATTGCTCGGCTACGTCATATCATGTTGATGTCCTAGACGTAGATTTACACGATCCTCATTTCGCTCCGGCGTTGCAGATTGTGATTCTGCCTGCATTCTGCAGACTTTATGGGACTTAATAGAAATGTTCATCAAGTCCTTGATGGCCACCAGATGTCAGCACGGCGCTCAGCAGACACTCAGGAACATCATTTGCTAAGCCAAATAACTGTTGATTAAACACATACTAATAATGACTAGCAAATGGGAGGAAATCTAGAAAATTAAACAGCTTTATTTGTGGTGTGAACGACAAGGAGAATCGATACTGGAATGCATAACGGCTATGCGAGAGTCTCCTCATTCTAAGGCCCGGGCTCCGGGAAGACTTCTTGCATTTCATGTCCTGCATCGTGATTTCTTAAGGCTCATTCAGATGTCTGTGACAATAGTCCGTCCGAGCCGGACCGGCCAGATCTCTCCTGACCCGAGCAGGACAACTTCTTATATTTCTTGGAGGCTGTCATGCGTAGGACGGTAAACCCTGGCCTGTCCGTCCATTGCTGTCCAAGATCGGACGAAGGTCAGTGGACATCTGAATCTTACGTGATAAGTGCATAGTAGACTTGATCAAAAAATGGTCCAGTGGCCACTTTGATAGCCAATTCCGCAGTGCACCCCCTACATATCATGATGATGATACAATCCTGCCCACACATTATCATGACCTCTCACGTGCTCTACACATATTATCATGACCCTACAATGCTCCCCACACTTCATCATGACCCTACAGTGCTCCCCACACATTATCATGACCCCACAGTGCTCCCCACACATTATCATGACCCCACAGTGCTTCCCACACATTATGATGACGATACAGTCCTAAACAACACAATATCATGACCCTACAGTGCACCCCACATATTATCATGACCCCACAGTGCTCCCCACACATTATCATGACCCCACAGTGCTTCCCACTCATTATGATGATGATACAGTCCTAAACCACGCAATATCATGACCCTACAGTGCTCCCCACATATTATTATGACCCCACAGTGCTCCCCACACAATATCATGACCCTACAGTGCTCCCCATATATTATCATGACCCCACAGTGCTTCCTACACATTATGATTATGATACAGTCCTAAACCACACAATATCATGACCCTACAGTGCTCCCCACACATTATCATGACCCTACAGTGCTCCCCACACATTATCATGACCCCACAGTGCTTCCCACGCATTATAATGATGATACAGTCCTTCCCACACAATATCATGACCCTACAGTTCTCCCCACACAATATCATGACCCTACAGTGCTCCCCACACATTATTATGACCCCACAGTGCTTCCCACACATTATGATGATGATACAGTCCTTCCCACACATTATCATGACCCTACAGTGCTTCTTACACATTATGATGACCCCACAGTGCTTCCTACACATTATGATGACGATACAGTCCTAAACCACACATTATGATGACCCTACAGTGCCCCCCACATTATGATGACCCTATAGTTCTCTCCACACATTATCATGGCCCCACAGTGCCCCCCCCCACATTATCATGACGCCACAGTGCTCCCCATATATTATCATGATCCCACAGTGCTCCCCATATATTATCATGATCCCACAGTGTCTTCCACACAGTATTCCTATTATACCTTTACACATTATGGTGCAGTGGTCCCTAACCTTTCTGGCATTGAGAGACACATTTCGCTCTTACTGAGAGTCACGAGCCACAACCATCTCCAACCCCCCTCACAGTTGTGACACCCAGAACCCCCATTACCAATACATTGACAGCCAAAGCTTTTCCACAGAAATAACACCAAGGCAGTATACCAAGATCCAGGGGTTCCCATAATTTCCCAATTACATATTCTTGCATCCAGCTCTCACACCACACCGTCACATCCAGCTTCAAGCACCTTCTCTGACAAGTCGTATCATCCTGTATCCAGCCTACCATACTTAAATTATCTCTAATGCCTAAAGGCCATTATATGGCATCCAGACCTGGTCTTGTATGATGGAGTACTCTCACAATTCACCATCTGGAGACCTGGGCAAATGTTGGCGACACCTGTTATGGTATATACCCACAGTTTGAAGCCTCCATAGAGTCACCATATTAACAGTATGGTGTTCCTCCGCCCCACTTAGAATAGGATTTTGGTGAAATAACGGGGAAGGGGGGGGGGGATACTACTTGTCTAGCCTTGTTCCCGAGTTGAGCTGCTCTGAGGTGTGGTCCTAGAAGCTAGCTCCATCATGTTATTATAATATACGCTATTCTTTATAGGTTACAGACCTCTAGGCAGTTTGCATGACCCCATATGATACCTGCATGAAGTCAGATGCCACTGGAATCCAACCAAGAAACTAACAGTTGCAGGCTGGTTTCGTGTACGTGATGCTCCATCATTAGACAGAGTCCTGACATCCAAGTGCATATTCGAGGGGCAGATTTCCAACACAAGCCTTTGTCTTTTGGAGCACCAGCTGCAAACAATGGCATATACATGCCTATATATGTGAGAGATACAGTAATTTCTCCTAGAAGCAATACTTCTGAGGAAGAACATCTCCATGATGTTCTGCAACATGATACACAAGTGCATTCAGCTTTCCTATCCATTCACTCTCTTCATTATCTTCGAATAACTCGTTAGCAAAACAAACAAGTCATTGATCTCCAGATTAAGAGGAGAAATCGCCCACATTAGCCCCACTGTAATGTAACAACCCTGGATCAGCAGGGGCTACACGCTCTCTTTATCAGGATCTGTATCTCCATGGGGTCACTGATAATTATTTACGCAAGGCGACATGAAAATCTCCAATCCACCTGGATCCAGTGACCATCAGGTCCCCAAATCACCTGCAAGAAAAAGTAATCTATTGACTTGGGTTTGGGTTGCATGTCCACTTTGGCCGTGGCACAGGTTCTGTGCCACCCAGGGCTATGGGGAACTCGGTCCCAGGCCGTATGTGTACGGGCATGTTGTGTCACGGGTGTGTAATGGCTGATGCCCGGTTCCGTGACTCTGAGGGTCGCTTGTAAAGGGTTTATATACAGGGGAGATTAGAGAGTTTATGTCATGACGCCACATGTGGGTTGTGGCTAGGTAGATAAACCCGCCGCTGCACGATTTGTGGCCACTGGAGCTGGTGGTGATGGCAGCCTGGTTGTTGGGCCCTCCGCAAGTAGGGCCGAGCCCCAGGGAGTAGATGTTTGAGTTCAGCATGGAAAGAAGGGAGAGCACACGATGGGAATGCAGTGCAACTGGTGTTTACTCACAGTGGTGGTAAAGCTGGTTCACTGAGGACAGCTGGTTTTGACCCCTGGTCCCTTTTGTCCCAGTGCCGGTGTGGTAACCTGGTGGCTTCTTTCCCCTGCACTTCTCACTGGTTGGTGGAACCCCGTGGCTTGGAGCATCTCGGGGTCTCCTTCTGTTTGTTGTTCAGTCTCTGATCTGTATGGTGGGCAGTGTGAACCCTGTAGGGTCGGTGTTCTGTTCTGGTCCCTGGCTCTCTCGTTACTGCTGATGCCCCCGGATTCTTTAGTCAGTGAGGTCCTGGATGGTCCACTCACTTTGCAGGTATTTGTGAGGTAGGCTGAAGCATTCACACTTCGCCGCACTCTCCATGGCAACCACTCTCCTTCACTACTAGGTCACTGCTACACGACCCCGTCTCTAGACATGTCCATCCTTTACAACGGTCACTACAAACTGTCCTGTTGTCTCTCCCCACCCCCCGGTTGTCGTCTAGTGGACTCGATTGGCTCCACCCCTGGGTTGCCATCCATTGGGCCCCAAACTAGTCAGTCATCCATGCTTGGGAGAGGGAAACTGGGGATGCATATGTGTTTTAATGTTACCGGCACTGGTCTTCCAGGTCCCTGGGGGTTGGCCCTGCATCTTTTACAGGATGCAGTACCTTGTAGTGCCCTGACAGGTTCAGGGGAGCTACAGTTGAACAACCAAAGAACGCTGTATGCCATGGCTACATTGCTGCCTAATGCAAAAAAATAGGGTCCCATTGAGAAATGCAGGACCCCACCAACCAAGTCCGAAAAAAATCCAACTGGTTCTGACTGTAGTGCTTGGGCTTCCTCTGCATGGTTTTTATCCTGCGGTACAAATGACAAAATCATGCAAAAAAAAAGTAAAGCAGATACTGATTCCATCGCTCATTTTAGAGGCCCATTGGAGAAATCTGGTTTGTTGCTACCAACTACCCTACTTTTTCCCATCACTAATTCTTGACTTGCATTTTTGCAAACAATAATAGCATAGTCCCGGGGCACTCAGCCTTCAGTCCAAGGTTTATTGTTCCATGGGAAGTACCATGAACAAATAACAGCAAGAGAGGGGGAGCGGTGAGGGAGAGCTCAACGGATGACGGCCGTTTCACACCGACTAGGCGCTTCCACTGGCTCACTTAGCTAAGTGGACCCGTGGAAGCGCCTAGTCGGCTGTTATTTGTTCATGTTGCTTCTCATGGAACAATAAACCTTGGACTGATGGCTGAGTGCCCCGTGACTTCTTCCTTTCTTGGAATCTTCATATAATCCTGGGACTACACACGGAGTGAGCACCACCGGTCCCCACAGGACATAGACTCCACAGGACCCCTGTAAGTACACCTCCTCCTGTTTGCAGTGTGGTGCCGCCATCCAGTGCATTTTCTTTTTTCCTTGCTGAACGAATAATAACATAGCGTACAATATTGTCCTTCGCATCAAAATTACAAATATCTCAAGGGAAACCAAACAGAACAGAGCCTACCTGACATTCCATAGTTGCAAATTGTTCCACAACGTTCCACAATGTCCGGGAGGATCCCATAAATCATCCTATAAGACTTGGGAAAACTCTCCGACTGGGGGACTCTTCAACTGTATTCACGTCCTCAAAATACAGTTCAATACTATGGTGGAGCAGAGAGTGATAGGCTCCTTCCACCATCACTTTCTCCAGTAGTCACCAGGCTGTATTAGGACTGCGGCTTAACAGAGTCCTGTAGGGGAACCGGATGCACCATGATGTCACTTCATTGTGCTGCTGTACCGCCCTGAGTGTGGCCCGGCCGCTTCTCCGCTGCTTGGGCCGAGTCGCTCAGCTTGTCGGTGGCACGACCGGGGGCCACGTCGCTCTGTTAAGGGGGAGGCAGTAGGGTGGTGGTGGTGAGGGACGAGGCGCGCAGCCGGGGAGGGCCGCGTTGTCGTCTAATGGGTCGTGACGCCACCCACGGGTCATGGTGACGGGATGCACCACCGCTGCAGCTGGAGTGAAGGTGGGCTCGTCCGGGATCGGTGTTGCGGCCGCAGCTTAGATGTTAGCCCCTCCGTGGGTAGGGGCGGTGTGTCCCGGGGCCCGGTGGGGACGACTGGCGATGGTGTTGTTGTCAGGGTGCAGGGTGCCGTGCTGCGGTGCAGTGTCGTGCCCGGATGGCACTGGTGTACTCACGATTAATTCACACTCAGAGTCTCTGGTAAACCAAAGTTCGGGTATGGTCGGGTCCCGCAGCCGGCTGCTTGTGTCCCCTTGTGAGGTTGATGGTGGCCCCTTTCCCTTGCACCTCTTGTTGTGGTTTTTCGGCTCCCCTGCCTGGACAGTGGTAGCCCGCTCCCCGGAGGAGCCCTTGGTTGCCCGCAGGCGCTGGCCCATCAGATGTTTGGCCCTTGGCGGTGGCTCTCACCCGGTATCGGTGGGCTTTTGCCTTCTTTCGGGACTTTGGTTGAGGATGAACCCGTGAGGTCCAGCCTGCAATCAGTTAATTTGCCTATACTCAGTGGCTTCTAAGCTAGGACGGGGTCTGAGTACCCGGTTTCTGGTGCTCCGGTACACGGTTGACTCCCCGGTTCAGGGCCAGCGGGCTCCAACCCTGGCCCGGTCCCTACGGTTCTGCCGGTTGCTGTACTGGTACTCCTGCAGGTGGCCACCACCGTCTGCCTGCCTGACGGTTCAAGGGTCCCAGGCTCCTACCCGGGTCCCTGACAGCTCTACAACTCCGCTCCTCTCACTGTCACTGTACAACTCGACTCCCAACTCTCAACTCCAAACCAACTGTACTTCCTGCCTCAGGACGGTAGTCTCCTCGGTGGGCGTGTCTTTCCACCTGACTCCACCCACCTGGTGTGCCCTACTTGCCCTGAGGGAGGCATCAGGTCTCCCTTTCGGGTGGCGGGTGAGTCCTCACAAGGGGTGGGTGGGTGTGTGTGTAATGTGGTAGGTGTTGTTACCTGTGACCCCTGGGGTCCAGGGCGTCACACTGCCTGCATCGAACCGCAGGCCGAATAGCGGAAAAAAACAGAACAGCACCGGTTACCATTCTTCGTAGAAGGAAAGAGAGGTGAGATTATTTTTTTATTGCTTTTTTAGAAATGGGGCATGGATGAAAATGTTCTAGTGGAAATAATGAGGGTCATATTGTCTGGGAGCACAGAAGAGGCAATAATCATATTGAAGCACTATATACATTTGGAGCTTATGGGTGCACTTTTACTGTGTGAAGGCACAAGGAAAGCATTTTTACTGTGTGGAGGTACAGAGAAGGCACTATTACCTTGTGGAGGCTAAAACCAGGCACTATTACAATATGGACGTACAAGGACAGGTACTATTACCATATAGGAGCATTTTTGAAGAGTAGGGGCACAAAGGAGACACCATTACTGTGTGGGGTCACTATTACCAAATGTAGGCATAGACAAGCCATTATTGTTTTGTGGAGTCATAAAGGGGTGACAAAGAATTCACTATTGCTGTTTGGGGGCTCAGATGGCGACAATATCACCATGCAGCAGATCATAGGGGGCTGTCAGACGTTTGTTACCACTGGGGGATCGTGAATCAGGAGATCTCAATGGTTAATTGATCACAGGACCTCCATAGAGCCAAACTTGACTGTTATCATGTAATGGAGTGGATTAACTTTAATTTGGCGCTGAAGGGGTTAACGACCCATTTCCCTTCTGGCTAAAGGCTGCTTTACACGCTGCGACATCGCTCGCGATCTCGTTAGCGATGTAACACGCCAGATCGCACATACGATTTGCCTGTCACATCACTAACGAGATCGCTAGCAATGTCGCTGCGTGGAAAGCACCCTTTATATTACTCATAGACTTAATCACAGCTGCAGCATCTTATCATCACTTCCATCCACTATATTTACCCACTCCTGGCTTTACTCCATGCCAGTTATACTGTAGTTCTTCTATACTGACCACTTTGAAGGAACCTGTCTCTGGAGAAGCTGAGGTGTTCACTTCTGTTGCAACTGAGAAGTTTCCTGCGGGAGAAGCGGGAGAAGCTGAAGAATGCTATCTGTTGTGTCTTTCCCCACCAATTTGTCTTACCTTCCTCACGTTGTTTTATTGCAGTAGTGAGACTAGTGTTTCGCTGACCTTCACACTAGTCAGGGTGATTTCAGGGCCAGCCAGGGCCTAGGCACATGATGGACCCGTCTAGGGATGTTAGAGAGTGCAGGGATCAGACCCAGTTTAGTGTTAGGAGGTGATCTTGACACGCCCAGGGGAGGAGGTCACGGCGGCAGGGCCCAACTCCGTGACCCTGGCGGTGTCGTTTAAAATGGGGATTTATTTACAGGGGATAAGTCGTGACACCACTTGTGGTCTTCAGCCAGATATAGCTGATGCTGCTGGATGGGACCGCTGGGGCAGATGGTGGCGCAGCTAAGATGGTACAGCCCCCACAGGCAGAGCTTGGCCCCAGGGCAGACGTAGGCAGTTATTAGCCGATGAAGTGTTTGAACAGCGCGGGGCTGGCGGTGCAGACAATGATTCCAGGACACAGCGGGATGCAGTCATTAGTTCTTTTACTCACAATTGGCAGTTCCAGGTTATCTCAGCCGGCCGGTCAAACACCATCCTTGGGTTGCTGAGTCCTGCGGTGAAGGGATCCAGACGATCCCCTGACAATTTGGAGGCACCGAACCGGTGTCCCTTTCTGTATCCCTTTCCTGGTCGTCTTCCTGCGCTGGCTTCGTCCTCCTGCCCTGCGCCTCACACACAGTGCCCCGAGCCGGTGTCCACTGGCCTTGCTAGGGAGGCTCTTCTGCCCTTGTTCCCTTGCCCTCTGTGGTCACTTTTCTGACGGATTTGTATGGTGCTACGGCTTCGGCACATAAAGATACCTCAGCCTCCGGTTTGCTAGCTGATCCTGGTTGTTCTCCACTAGTCTAGAGGGGGCTTTACACGCTGCGACATCGCTAACGAATTAACGTCGGCGTCACGGTGTTTGTGACGCACATCCGGCGTCGTTAGCGACATCACAGCGTGTGACAGGCTGGAGCGACCTAAAGCGATTGCAAAAAAGACAAAAATCATTTGTTTTGGAGAGGTCGTTTAATTACAAAAAATCGTTGTCAGGTAAGTAGCGATGTTGTTCCTCGTTCCTGCGGCATCACACATCGCTATGTGTGACACCGCAAGAGCAATGAACATCTCCTTACCTCCATCCTGCCGGCAATGAGGAAGGAAGGAGGTGGGCGGGATGTTTGGCCCGCTCATCTCCGCCCCTCCGCTTCTATTGGCCAGCCACTTAGTGACGCCGCAGTGACAACGCTATGACGCCGAACGCAACTTGCCCTTGAAGGAGAAATTGTTCGGCGGTCACAGCAACGTCGCTGACAAGGGATGTGCGTGTGACGCTGCCGTAGCGATAATGTTCACTACGGCAGCGATCACCACATATAGCACGTACGACGGGGGCGGGTGCAATCGCGCACGACATCGCTAGCTATAGCTAGCGATGTCGTAGCGTGTAAAGCACCCTTAGGGGCTGGTCCCCTTTGCAGCCTAGTCCCTCCACACTGGTGCGTCAGATGTGGATGTGAGACCACGGGTGGATCTCTCACTGCCCTTGACTCTGGACCCCTTCTTCCTTTCTTTCTTCCTCCTTGTCCTAGAACGAGCTCCACCGGCTCCAGTCCTTATGACCTCTCTCCTCCTTACATCCTTTGCCCTCATTTTCCAACTCTTTCTGCACTCCGTTCTAAGTGTCCACCCACTAACTAACCCCACCTCTAGACTGGCTCCGGGACTGTGCTCTCCCTAAGGAGCAATCTCACCCTAACCATGGCCTGAAGTGGTGTAGCTATACAAAGAGTGTTATGACGTGGTATGTGCCACATAGACAGCATAGACGACATTGCCACATAGACAGCGGTGGACACCGCGTCATACCTGACTATGCCAGTTGCCGTACCTTCTGAGGACCCCCTGCACGCACACGGATGAAGGTCTTTGACCGAAACGTTTGTGCTTGTGCTGGTCTTACAAGTTCTTCTCAATAAAAGACCACTATTCACATTTATTTTGAGTGCCAAGTTTCTACATTTCCTTGAGAAGGTTTTGGACCCTACTTGAGCACCACCCCAGAAGTGCCGTGTGTATCAACTCACTTTGCAGCAGTTGAAATCACCCAGTTCCTTGCCAGTTAAGGGGCCTGGTTGCTAGGGTCCATCCTCCAGCTTCGACCATCTGAGGCCACTTCATTTGAGTATTGGTCCTTAGTTACAATGCTGTTCACACTCTATGTCTCCAGCCACTTTTGATTACACTACTTTTGTCATGCTGGGTGTGGGGAGAGACACTCAGCCAGTGTACTCTAGGGAATAAGGGAGGCTGTCACACAAAGAGGGGGGTGGGAACCAAGGGCTCCTGCGCTGACCCTGACACTGGGGGGCCCTGCGCTAACCCTCAAACCACAGGTACCTATAAGGGTTAGGAGGTGTGGCCCGCCAACGTGCCGCTGTCTCCTAGCCAGAACCTAGGACTAAATCCCACCACCCACTAATCCACGGGGGGGAAAACAAACACAAAAATAACCATCAAAAAGGGAAAAGCAACAACTTATCTTTGAGAGGGAATCTTCAGAATGTACAGTAACAGTAGTCTGAAGCCACATGCACTCCGGAGCAAGCAACTTCTCCAAGTGAAGAGTATAACCCGCACTGGAGGAGTGAGAGGCCCAACCTTATAAAGGCCCTTAATTACCAGCTGGAGGAAAGGCTCCTCCAACCTGGCAAGGAACAGAAAAAAACACCTAAATCAAGCCCGTAAAGGGACAGCGTCCATTAACGTCTGGACGATCACCGGGCCCTTCTGCACTTGATGCCAGTGGCAGTACCTGAAGGTCCAGACACATCCGTGACAGTCTTGCCTTCTGTGTCCTTTCCTTCATTATCACAATCCACCCACCGTATGTGACCTTCACAACGTCTGTCACGTTTGCTCACTAGGTCTTCACTGCCTCTTTCTATAATGAACCATCACTTTCCCTATCAGCAGACCCCTCCCAGGGTGGGCTAGTCGTAACACTTAACTACTTCTGCCCCTGTAGTCCAGCAACTTTCTTAATAAACATTATATTCCTACATACAATACTGCTATACCTTATCTATCATTGCTACATATACATTACATGCTAAGAACTATACCGTATTATACCTTACATTACACAGGAACATCACAAGACAATTCACACGATACATTACATCCCAATATTTACAAAAGACGCAAGACATTCACATTACAAGTCAATACCGCAACCGGTGTCTTCAGGGGCAGGAACGTGACAACCTCAGTCCACTACTCAATATATAGTCACTCTAATCTATAGCAGTGGTTTTATCGCCGATGATAGATGGATGGATGGAGGGAGGGATGGAGGGATGGATCGAGGGATAAATGGATGGAGGGATGGAGGGAGGGAAGGAGGAATGGATGGATGGAGGGATAGAAGGAGGGATGGAGGGATGGAAGGATGGAGGGATGGATGGATGGAGGGATGGATGGATGGAAGGAGGGATGGAGGGAAGGACGGACGGAGGGATGGAGGGATGGAGGGAGGGAAGGAGGAATGGATGGATGGAGGGATGGAAGGAGGGATGGAGGGATGGAGGGATGGAGGGAGGGATGGAGGGACGGAGGGATGGAGGGATAAATGGATGGAGGGATGGATGGAGGGATAAATGGATGGAGGGATGGAGGGAGGGAAGGAGGAATGGATGGATGGAGGGATAGATGGAGGGATGGAGGGATGGAAGGAGGGATGGAGGGATGGAGGGAGGGATGGAGGGATGGATCGAGGGATAAATGGATGGAGGGATGGAGGGAGGGAAGGAGGGATAAATGGATGGAGGGAGGGAAGGAGGAATGGATGGATGGAGGGATGGAAGGAGGGATGGAGGGATGGAGGGAGGGATGGAGGGATGGATCGAGGGATAAATGGATGGAGGGATGGAGGGAGGGAAGGAGGAATGGATGGATGGAGGGATAGAAGGAGGGATGGAGGGATGGATGGATGGAGGGATGGATGGATGGAGGGATGGATGGATGGAAGGAGGGATGGAGGGAAGGACGGACGGAGGGATGGAGGGATGGAGGGAGGGAAGGAGGAATGGATGGATGGAGGGATGGAAGGAGGGATGGAGGGATGGAAGGAGGGATGGATGGATGGATGGAGGGACGGAGGGATGGAGGGACGGAGGGATGGAGGGATGGATGGATGGATGGATGGACGGAAGGATGGAGGATGGAGGATGGAGGGATGGGATGGAGGGATGGATGGATGAGGGATGGAGGGACGGATGGATGGATGGAGGGAAGGACGGACGGAGGGATGGAGGGATGGAGGGAGGGAAGGAGGAATGGATGGATGGAGGGATGGAAGGAGGGATGGAGGGATGGAAGGAGGGATGGATGGATGGATGGAGGGACGGAGGGATGGAGGGACGGAGGGATGGAGGGATGGATGGATGGATGGATGGACGGAAGGATGGAGGGATGGAGGGATGGAAGGATGGAGGGATGGATGGATGGAGGGATGGAGGGACGGATGGATGGATGGAGGGATTGATGGATGGAGGGATGGAGGGAGGGAAGGAGGGATGGATGGAGGGATGGAGGGATGGAGGGAGGGAAGGAGGAATGGATGGATGGAGGGAGGGAAGGAGGGATGGATGGATGGATGGAGGGATGGATGGATGGAGGGATGGATGGATGGAGGGATGGATGGATGGAGGGATGGATGGAGGGATGGAGGGAGGGAAGGAGGGATGGATGGAGGGATGGAGGGAGGGAAGGAGGGATGGATGGATGGATGGAGGGAGGGAAAGATGGATGGAGGGATGGAGGGAACGAGGACGAAGGGATGGATGGATGAAGGGATGGATGGAGGGATGGAGGGTGGGAAGGAGGGAGGGATGGAGGGAGGGAAGGAGGAATGGATGGATGGAGGGAGGGAAGGAGGAATGGATGGATGGAGGGAGGGATGGATGGATGGAGGGATGGAGGGATGGATGGATGGAGGGATGGATGGATGGAGGGATGGATGTATGGAGGGATAGATGGAGGGAGGGAAGGAGGGATGGATGGAGGGATGGAGGGAGGGAAGGAGGGATGGATGGATGGAGGGATGGATGGATGGATGGAGGGATGGATGGATGGAGGGAGGGATGGAGGGATGGAGGGAGGGAAGGAGGAATGGATGGATGGAGGGATGGACGGATGGATGGAGGGATGGAGGGAGGGAAGGAGGAATGGAGGATGGAGGGATGGAGGGATGGATGGAGGGATGGAGGGATGGAGGGATGGATGGAGGGAGGGATGGATAATCTACCTTCTATTGTGTTTCTCCATCTGTAACTCCAGCACTTTTCATGATTATAATAATTTATAAATCGGTCCCCGGCTCTATAATGCTGAAATGCAATTAGCCGACCTGTCGTCCATGACAGTAAATTAACACGTTTCGTTCTTCTGTGCTTTAATATCTTTTTTTTTTTAGCAGATTTTGAAAGCAGTTTTTTTGTTAAAATATATATTTTGTGAAATGTAATATTGTTTTTGCAATTTTCTTCTT
Organism: Anomaloglossus baeobatrachus; assembly: GCF_048569485.1. Lineage (NCBI taxonomy): Eukaryota > Metazoa > Chordata > Amphibia > Anura > Aromobatidae > Anomaloglossus > Anomaloglossus baeobatrachus. The sequence continues at coordinate 21,841,408 of NC_134360.1, forward strand.
TCTCTTTCAGATGTGAAAGTTTCCATTTTAATATTAGGAAAGAAAATAAGGTGTTATCAGGTGTTACCGCAATCTGAAAAATGATATGATCAACGATGCTGAATGGCGGATAATAATGGGGCCATCAAATCTACTGCCTGGACCTCATTACTCTGGGGACCCATGACCAGATTGCCCCCCAAGTAATGTCTTGCAGCAATGTCCTCACCCGAGCATGGTAGTGCCCGCTCATCACTAGTTACGAGTACTGAGCACCTGAGCATGGTAGTGCCCGCTCATCACTAGTTACGAGTACCGAGTACCTGAGCATGGTAGTGCCCGCTCATCACTAGTTACGAGTACTGAGCACCTGAGCATGGTAGTGCCCGCTCATCACTAGTTACGAGTACCGAGTACCTGAGCATGGTAGTGCCCGCTCATCACTAGTTACGAGTACTGAGCACCTGAGCATGGTAGTGCCCGCTCATCACTAGTTACGAGTATCGAGTACCTGAGCATGGTAGTGCCCGCTCATCACTAGTTACGAGTACTGAGCACCTGAGCATGGTAGTGCCCGCTCATCACTAGTTACGAGTACTGAGCACCTGAGCATGGTAGTGCACGCTCATCACTAGTTACGAGTACCGAGTACCTGAGCATGGTAGTGCCCGCTCATCACTAGTTACGAGTACCGAGTACCTGAGCATGGTAGTGCCCGCTCATCACTAGTTACGAGTACTGAGCACCCGAGCATGGTAGTGCCCGCTCATCACTAGTTACGAGTACCGAGTACCTGAGCATGGTAGTGCCCGCTCATCACTAGTTACCAGTACTGAGCACCCGAGCATGGTAGTGCCCGCTCATCACTAGTTACAAGTACTGAGCACCCGAGCATGGTAGTGCCTGCTCATCACTAGTTACGAGTACCGAGTACCTGAGCATGATAGTGCCCGCTCATCACTAGTTACCAGTACTGAGCACCTGAGCATGGTAGTGCCCGCTCATCACTAGTTACAAGTACTGAGCACCCGAGCATGGTAGTGCCTGCTCATCACTAGTTACGAGTACTGAGCACCTGAGCATGGTAGTGCCCGCTCATCACTAGTTACCAGTACTGAGCACCCGAGCATGGTAGTGCCCGCTCATCACTAGTTACCAGTACTGATCACCTGAGCATGGTAGTGCCCGCTCATCACTAGTTACCAGTACTGAGCACCCGAGCATGGTAGTGCCCGCTCATCACTAGTTACCAGTACTGAGCACCTGAGCATGGTAGTGCCCGCTCATCACTAGTTACAAGTACTGAGCACCCGAGCATGGTAGTGCCTGCTCATCACTAGTTACGAGTACTGAGCACCTGAGCATGGTAGTGCCCGCTCATCACTAGTTACCAGTACTGAGCACCCGAGCATGGTAGTGCCCGCTCATCACTAGTTACCAGTACTGAGCACCCGAGCATGGTAGTGCCCGCTCATCACTAGTTACCAGTACTGATCAGCTGAGCATGGTAGTGCCCGCTCATCACTAGTTACCAGTACTGAGCACCCGAGCATGGTAGTGCCCGCTCATCACTAGTTACGAGTACCGAATACCTGAGCATGGTAGTGTCCGCTCATCACTAGTTACGAGTACTGAGCACCCGAGCATGGTAGTGCCCACTCATCACTAGTTACGAGTACTGAGCACCCGAGCATGGTAGTGCCCGCTCATCACTAGTTAGGAGTTCTGAGCACCCGAGCATGGTAGTGCTCGCTCATCACTAGTTACGAGTACCGAGCACCCGAGCATGGTAGTGTTCGCTCATCACTAGTTACGAGTACCGAGCACCTGAGCATGGTAGTGCCCGCTCATCACTAGTTACCAGTACTGAGCACCCGAGCATGGTAGTGCCCGCTCATCACTAGTTACCAGTACTGAGCACCTGAGCATGGTAGTGCCCGCTCATCACTAGTTACCAGTACTGAGCACCCGAGCATGGTAGTGCCCGCTCATCACTAGTTACGAGTACCGAGCACCTGAGCATGGTAGTGCCCGCTCATCACTAGTTACGAGTACCGAGTACCTGAGCATGGTAGTGCCCGCTCATCACTAGTTATGAGTACTGAGCACCTGAGCATGGTAGTGCCCGCTCATCACTAGTTACGAGTACCGAGTACCTGAGCATGGTAGTGCCCACTCATCACTAGTTATGAGTACTGAGCACCCGAGCATGGTAGTGCCCGCTCATCACTAGTTATGAGTACTGAGCACCTGAGCATGGTAGTGCCTGCTCATCACTAGTTACCAGTACTGAGCACCTGAGCATGGTAGTGCCCGCTCATCACTAGTTACCAGTACTGAGCACCCGAGCATGGTAGTGCCCGCTCATCACTAGTTACCAGTACTGAGCACCTGAGCATGGTAGTGCCCGCTCATCACTAGTTACGAGTACTGAGCACCCGAGCATGGTAGTGCCCGCTCATCACTAGTTACCAGTACTGAGCACCTGAGCATGGTAGTGCCCGCTCATCACTAGTTACCAGTACTGAGCACCTGAGCATGGTAGTGCCCGCTCATCACTAGTTACCAGTACTGAGCACCCGAGCATGGTAGTGCCCGCTCATCACTAGTTAGGAGTTCTGAGCACCCGAGCATGGTAGTGCTCGCTCATCACTAGTTACGAGTACCGAGCACCCGAGCATGGTAGTGTTCGCTCATCACTAGTTATGAGTACTGAGCACCTGAGCATGGTAGTGCCCGCTCATCACTAGTTACCAGTACTGAGCACCCGAGCATGGTAGTGCCCGCTCATCACTAGTTAGGAGTACTGAGCACCCGAGCATGGTAGTGCCCGCTCATCACTAGTTACCAGTACTGAGAACCTGAGCATGGTAGTGCCCGCTCATCACTAGTTACCAGTACTGAGCACCCGAGCATGGTAGTGCCCGCTCATCACTAGTTACGAGTACCGAGTACCTGAGCATGGTAGTGCCCGCTCATCACTAGTTATGAGTACTGAGCACCTGAGCATGGTAGTGCCCGCTCATCACTAGTTACGAGTACCGAGTACCTGAGCATGGTAGTGCCCACTCATCACTAGTTATGAGTACTGAGCACCCGAGCATGGTAGTGCCCGCTCATCACTAGTTACGAGTACCGAGCACCTGAGCATGGTAGTGCCCGCTCATCACTAGTTACGAGTACCAAGTACCTGAGCATGGTAGTGCCCGCTCATCACTAGTTATGAGTACTGAGCACCTGAGCATGGTAGTGCCCGCTCATCACTAGTTACGAGTACCGAGTACCTGAGCATGGTAGTGCCCACTCATCACTAGTTATGAGTACTGAGCACCCGAGCATGGTAGTGCCCGCTCATCACTAGTTATGAGTACTGAGCACCTGAGCATGGTAGTGCCTGCTCATCACTAGTTACCAGTACTGAGCACCTGAGCATGGTAGTGCCCGCTCATCACTAGTTACCAGTACTGAGCACCCGAGCATGGTAGTGCCCGCTCATCACTAGTTACCAGTACTGAGCACCTGAGCATGGTAGTGCCTGCTCATCACTAGTTACCAGTACTGAGCACCTGAGCATGGTAGTGCCCGCTCATCACTAGTTACGAGTACAGAGCACCTGAGCATGGTAGTGCCCACTCATCACTAGTTATGAGTACTGAGCACCCGAGCATGGTAGTGCCCCCGCTCATCACTAGTTATGAGTACTGAGCACCTGAGCATGGTAGTGCCTGCTCATCACTAGTTACCAGTACTGAGCACCTGAGCATGGTAGTGCCCGCTCATCACTAGTTACCAGTACTGAGCACCCGAGCATGGTAGTGCCCGCTCATCACTAGTTACCAGTACTGAGCACCTGAGCATGGTAGTGCCTGCTCATCACTAGTTACCAGTACTGAGCACCTGAGCATGGTAGTGCCCGCTCATCACTAGTTACGAGTACAGAGCACCTGAGCATGGTAGTGCCCGCTCATCACTAGTTACCAGTACAGAGCACCCGAGCATGGTAGTGCCTGCTCATCACTAGTTACCAGTACTGAGCACCCGAGCATGGTAGTGTCCGCTCATCACTAGTTACGAGTACAGAGCACCTGAGCATGGTAGTGCCCGCTCATCACTAGTTACCAGTACTGAGCATGGTAGTGCCCACTCATCACTAGTTACCAGTACTGAGCACCCGAGCATGGTAGTGCCCGCTCATCACTAGTTACCAGTACTGAGCACCTGAGCATGGTAGTGCCCACTCATCACTAGTTACCAGTACTGAGCACCTGAGCATGGTAGTGCCCGCTCATCACTAGTTACCAGTACTGAGCACCTGAGCATGGTAGTGCCCGCTCATCACTAGTTACCAGTACAGAGCACCTGAGCATGGTAGTGCCCGCTCATCACTAGTTACCAGTACTGAGCACCTGAGCATGGTAGTGCCCACTCATCACTAGTTACCAGTACTGAGCACCTGAGCATGGTAGTGTCCGCTCATCACTAGTTTCCAGTACTGAGCACCTGAGCATGGTAGTGCCCGCTCATCACTAGTTACCAGTACTGAGCACCCGAGCATGGTAGTGCCCGCTCATCACTAGTTACCAGTACTGAGCACCCGAGCATGGTAGTGCCCGCTCATCACTAGTTACCAGTACTGAGCACCCGAGCATGGTAGTGCCCGCTCATCACTAGTTACCAGTACTGAGCACCCGAGCATGGTAGTGTCCGCTCATCACTAGTTACCAGTACTGAGCACCTGAGCATGGAAGTGCCCGCTCATCACTAGTTACCAGTACTGAGCACCTGAGCATGGTAGTGCCCGTTCATCACTAGTTACCAGTACTGAGCAATCGAGCATGGTAGTGTCCGCTCATCACTAGTTACCAGTACTGAGCACCTGAGCATGGTAGTGCCCGCTCATCACTAGTTACCAGTACTGAGCACCCGAGCATGGTAGTGCCCGCTCATCACTAGTTACCAGTACTGAGCACCTGAGCATGGTAGTGCCAGCTCATCACTAAAGACTATAAGTGATACCAAAGTAGATGCCAGGTTATGAATAGGAATAAAGAATATACTCATCGGCTGGCACAGATAATTCCATCGCAGACTTATGAGCGCACACGTCGCTCTCACATCACTTGTTAATTGCTTAATTATCTTACTGCTCAAGTGCTGAAATAATATTTGAAATGAATGTTCACAATTATTCACCTTTCCATTGCAGTTGATATCGGCATCTACCTATGCTCTCCTTCATTAGAGGACTGATTATGGCTCTAAGGAAGGTGGCATATGGTGAGTGTATATTTCTCTATGGAATAGATACATGTGGGCGTCCAGTCGGGGGGTGACAAGGTAGACGGTGCCGCTAATTACTGCAGAGTTGGATCATGCAAGCGGCAGGAAAAGCAAACTATGGGATATATAGCTGTCTGCTAACGACAAACACCGGTAGGAACCTCATGAGTGTTTGCAGAGAACAACATGACCATGTAGAGAACAAGTCCAATGATCCAACATCTACAGCTGCGGATGCAAGAAAATAGTCCAGAAAACCAAAGAGCAACCCTTTATAAGACTATAGATAGGGAAGAATGGAGTGCAGGGGGACAGGGTGACCTTGGAGGACTCTTTCCACTAGTGATGAGCGAGCACTAAGGGGTACTTTGCACGCTGCGACATCGCTAGCCGATTGTAGCGATGCCGAGCGCGATAGTCCCCGCCCCCGTCACAGCTGCGATATCTTGTGATAGCTGCCATAGCGAACATTATCACTACGGCAGCTTCACATGCCCATACCTGCCTTGTGACGTCGCTCTGGCCGGCGACCCGCCTCCTTCCTAAGGGGGCGGGTCGTGCGGCGTCACAGCGACGTCACACGGCAGGCGGCCAATAGAAGCGGAGGGGGGGAGATGAGCGGGACGTAAACATCCCGCCCACCTCCTTCCTTCCTCATTGCAGGCGGGAGCAGGTAGGAGATGTTCCTCGCTCCTGCGGCTTCATACACAGCGATGTGTGCTGCCGCAGGAACAAGGAATAACATCATACCTGTCACTGCAGCGAAATTATGGAAATGATCAACACTACACAGATCACTGATTTACGACGCTTTTGCGATCGTTTATCGGTGCTTCTAGGCTTTACACATTGCGACGTCGTTACCGGTGCTGGATGTGCGTCACTTTCTATTTGACCCCGACGAGATCGCAGTAGCGATGTCGCAACGTGCAAAGTACCCCTTAGTCTTCTGGAAAAATGCTTGAATTCCCCATTGACTTCCATTATACTCGTTAATTGATTTGAGCCCTTCCAAGAGATCAACCTACTTGTTTCGAGTACAGATCACGTGAGCATCTTAGTGCTGATTCATCACTGACCACTAAAGAGTTGAGTCAGCTATTGGAGAACACAACTGTTACACAGAGTCTTCCACAAACATCGCCAACCATCATGGTGGCGTTGGGCACTCTTCAGATTCCAGATTCTGACACTCTGCCCAATGGTTTCTCTGGTGTCACAATCAGACTCAGGCATTGACCTGCTGTGTGCTGATTCATAGGTAGGCTAGCAAGAGTTAATCTCTGCTTGTTTGCTTGCTCCTCTGGTCATATAGTGTGGGGAGGCCTATAACATCTACTCCCCTCCTATTTATGCTGGTTGAAACCTTCCACCTATGCCAGCTACAGTTTATTCTATGTTGGTCTGTAAGATGTAGTGTCCCAGACTTAGTGGTGAAAGTTGTGCTCATTGCTTGGTGCGGTTGTGGGTCTTACCCCTGTTGTTTTTCTGCTTCCCTCCTGCTCTTGTTTTTCCTCCTGAACCTCTTATTGTCTTTACCTTTGTGTGTGCGTGCTATGTGACAAAGTTTTTGTTTTCCCTTGTCTGTCTATCTGTGGTTTTCAACACACTCCTGTCCCGTCCCTCCCGGGGTGGAAGGGGAATCAGATCAGGAGTGGTCAGGAGCAGGGCCAGGAAGGAGACTCAGGCCTCTCTACCATCAGGAGTATCCCTGAGCTTAGGGATACCGTAGACCCTTGAGGGACAACTTAGGAGCCCCGGTTCCCCGCTATCCCATAGTCATCGTAACAACAACCTAGCAAGTGAAGCAAAGAAAGGCTAAGTCACTATAGCATCTATTGGTTATAAGGGAATATCCATCATCTCCAACCCTTCCAGAAGCAATGGACACATGGATGGCAGCACATTTTTCATATTTAACAGTAGTGGAAAAAAAGGGTCATGATTTGGTTCCCCGGCACATTCAACTTTGGTGTGGTCATTGGTCATAACTCATCAGTAAGAAGCTCACAAGTAAAGGCAGATAAAACAGTTACAAACTGTCCATCAGAACTTCATGATGGATTCTTAGTTAACACATTATGCGTCCAGTGTTAAACAATGCCTCACAGAAAACAAATGGTGGAAAAATTTTGAGGAAACCCAACTGCAAATAATGATTTTTAGATCAAAATACATATATTTAAGTAAGAAGAAAATGGCCTAAAAGGTAGACAACCCCTTTAAATCTTTGTACATATTTACTATGAGCATCTCATTTTTACACTATATTGGACCAAGATATTATCTAATAACACTATGATAATTGACAAAAAGACAGGTGGTGCCGTCCTTTCCAGCAATGAGTTGGCAGAGGGCAAACCGGCTTCAGGCCCTTCTGTTGCAGAAATGAGTCCTGGGAGGAGGCCACTCTGTATCCGATGCAATCTCTTCTCTGTTAGGCCATGGAGATATGGAAATCCCAACCCTAGTATCCAAAGGGCACTGCGTTTAGTATAAAAATTCATGTAGTTCTTTAAGATGGAAGGGGCATAGTATCCACCGAATGCTGAATTGTGAAAGGCCATAAAAAATCCTTCTACTTCTCCGACTCCTCCACGTCATCCATCCAGTCTTCAATGCTCCTTCAGATCTTCTCTGCTCGCACTGAATTCCCAGACATCTCCCACTGAGCTGGGACTTCCGGTTTTGATGTTGACCGGGAGTTTTTGAACAAGCCCACGAAAGATGACGCCGTTATTATATCACGTCATGTGCATGACCTTGCGTGCACTTGCGCAGACACCTGCCAAGCCACATCAAAGCCAGAAGTCCTGTCTCATGGATTTTTGGTGGCAATCAGATGATCCGGCAAATGCTGGACAGGCAACAGTGAGGAAAGGAGGTGCTGGAGAGGTGAGCGGTATGGACTTTTTCTATTTATTACATGTTATGTTTATTATGTTCTGGTGCCTGGAGAGACCCCAGAGCATAATAAGGGACACTAAATTTGGGAAGAAAAACTTCCTCGAAAAGTGCATTTTCTGAGAAAAACTCTGCGAATGGGTGAATACGAATTTTGCCTGATCGGTTCATCTCTATTGATGGCCAACGCTAAGAACAGGCCACCAATTTTAACAAACTTCTCAACCTTTTAATAGAAATTCCAGCTTGTGGAAAAACATCTATGCTGTCTTTGTGCCGCCCCCGTGCCAACAGCCGGCGCTGCTCGGGTCCGGGCCTTCAGAGGTGGTGGCTTGAGGGTCTCCGGACCTGGGGGTCTCGCGGACACGCCGAATAAATGGGGGGACGTAGATGTACGGGCTAGGCCGTAGTGAGTTTGTGACAACATCCATGGTGTGTGGTGTGGTGGGACACCACCGCTGCTGTTATGGGGCACCCGGGGGGAGATGTTGTGCAGCAAATTGTTAACAACTCCGTGGGCAGGGATGGTGGCCCCTGGGCCCGGTGGCTCTGTGCAGGGGGTAGGGACCGCAGGGAGTGTTGGTGTACTCACTGTTAATAAACCACACATATCTCTGGTAAACCAAGGTGATGATGGCCGGTGCCGTGTCCGGTTGCATTTGGGTCCCCCACCCGGCTGGTGGTCTCTATTCTTTTTCCTCTGCGCTGTTTGTGTAAGGTGGACTTTCCTGGTGTGAAACGCACGAGTCCGCTCCCGGCTGGATGTGGCCTAAGGAACCATGCCCACAGACGCTGGCCCGTGTGATCTATGGGCCCTGGCAGTGACCTCTTATCCCTATCGGTGGGCTGTTGTCTTCTATGAGGGACTTTGGGTGGGACAGAACCTCTAGTCCTGGCCTCAATTGGTGAATTAACCAGTCCGCTTGTTTCCGATTCTGGCTTCAGGGTACCCCCCTTTGTGCTATGGTTTCCGAGTCGGTTCCCTGTGTCGGTACCGGCGGACTACAACCCTGTCCCGGTCCACCTTGGTTCTGCCAAGCCATCTTCCCATCTCCTGCTGATGGAGACTACTGTCTGCCTCCCAGCCAGTTGCACCAGGGCTCCAACCCTGGTACCGTTCAACTTGAACTCTCCTGCTGGAGCTACACTTAGCTCCAGCCCACACTCCTCTCCAAACTGAACTTCAGACTTCACTCGCTTGTTTTCCCGCCCTGGGCTGTCTGGACCCCTGGGTGGGCATGTCCCAACCGCCTGGTCACGCCCACTGGTGTGTCTTTCGCTAAGGGGGTGACTAGGGTTTCTGGTTTACTGTGTGTTGCCTAGTGAGTTAATGGTGTAATGCGGGGGCCTATTTGTGACTACCTGGTTTTGCTAGGGCGTCACATCTTCTGACATGCTAGACAGCACCATCTATCAGATGGAGTCTAATTAAAGGGAACCTGTCATATACTCACCTGTGGGGCAGTCTGGTTTGATGGGCGTCGTTGGTCTTGACCCAGCACCTCCTCTATCCTTAAGATTGACGTCGTGCTTCCCTGCTTTGTGTGGATGATGTATGCTATGTCATCCACTCAGTGTCCTCCATTGTGCTCCTGCACACTTGCACTTCTCTCTGCACTGCTGCAGGCAGATCTAAGTATTGTAGTGCGCATGCGCGGGAGGTCTTTGAACTTTTCCCGCTTGCTTCGCCTCACAGTACTTTGTTCTGCTTACAGCAGAGCGGAGATATGTGTGCATGCACAGGAGCACGTTGGAGGATACTATGTGGATGACATAGGACGCATCATCCACACAAGGCAGAGAATTAGGACAACAATCTTAAGGATAGAAGAGGTGCTGGGTCAAGACCAGCAACACCCATCAGACTGGATCACCTCCCAGGTGAGTAGGTGACAGATTCCCTTTAAGCATAGAATGATAGAGTTAGAAGAGACCTCAAGGACCATTGGGTCATACAAACCAGTATATTACCTCTTTCCATGTGTACCCCAAACATCAGCGTGCTTATGTGCATGGGGGCCTCCCAGCTCTTCCCCGACAGGTGATATCAGAGGTGATAAGGACCCTACTTGTCTTCTTTTGGACTGCTGATCCATTTGTGCTCTGTGAAAAATGCTTCCACCAGGGGAGAAAACACAAAGGAGCTCTCAGGAAAGCAGGCACTTCTGTGTATGGCAGAGTCAGCCAGTGTATGGGGGAGTCAGGAGAGATAGTTTCTGGCAGAACAGTCGGTGTATGGAGGAGTCAGGAGAGATAGTTTCTGGCTGAACAGTCGGTGTATGGAGGAGTCAGGAGAGATATCACTGGCTGAACAGTCGATGTATGGAGAAGTTGGGAGAGAAATTCACTGCTTGAACAGTCGGTGTATAAAGGAGTCAGGAGAGATAATCGCCGGATGAACAATCCGTGTATGGAGGAATCAGGAGAGAGAGTCGCTGGCTGAGCAGTCGGTGTATGGAGGAGTCCGGAGAGATAGTCGCTGGCAGAACAGTCGGTGTATGGAGGAGTCCGGAGAGAGAGTCGCTGGCAGAACAGTCGGTGTATGGAGGAGTCCGGAGAGATAGTCGCTGGCAGAACAGTCAGTGTATGGAGGAGTCCGGAGAGATAGTCGCTGGCAGAACAGTCAGTGTATGGAGGAGTCCGGAGAGATAGTCGCTGGCTGAACAGTTGGTTTATGGAGAAAGTTGCTTGCTGAACAGTCGGTGTATGGAGGAGTCGGGAGAGATAGTCGCTGGCTGAACAGTCGGTGTATGGAGGAGTCGGGAGAGATAGTCGCTGGCTGAACAGTCGGTGTATGGAGGAGTCGGGAGAGATAGTCGCTGGCTGAACAGTCGGTGTATGGAGGAGTCGGGAGAGATAGTCGCTGGCTGAACAGTCGGTGTATGGAGGAGTCGGGAGAGATAGTTGCCAGCTGAGAAGTCGGTGTATTAAGGAGTCAGGAGAGATAATCGCCGGCTGAACAATCCGTGTATGGAGGAATCAGGAGAGAGAAAGGCCAGCTGAACAGTCAATGTATGGAGAAGTTGGGAGAGATAATTGCTGGCTGAACAGTCGATGTATGGAGGAGTCAGGAAAGAGAGTCGCTGGATGAACAGTCGATGTATGGAGAGAGTCGCCAGCTGAAAGTTAGTTTATGGAGAAGTCGGGAGAGATACTGTAGTCGTTGGTTGAACAGTCGGTGTATGGAGGAGTTGGGAGAGATAGTTGTTGGCTGAACAGTTAGTGTATGGAGGAGTCGGGAGAGATAGTCGTTGGCTGAACAGTCGGTGTATGGAGGAGTCGGGAGAGTTAGTCGTTGACTGAACAGTTGGTGTATGGAGGAGTCAGGAGAGATAGTCGTTGACTGAACAGTTGGTGTATGGAGGAGTCGGGAGAGATAGTCACTGGATGAACAGTCGGAACCATCGTTTTGACAGCTATTTATTGCCTATGGTGCCCCTACATTTTCAATAAGTGGCCTTCTCTTATATCATCCAATGGTTGAACTAGCTCCTGGCTTCCCTAACCGAGAATGTCACATCTGGTAACTGCCCTTTCCTCCAAACAATTCCTTCAATGTGCAAAATATTATAGAATGAATGTTTTGAGACAAGAATATGTTTCCCCGTGTCATCTTTGGTACTTATCCCATCATCAATAGATCTCCTGATAAATGAAGTGACCATTCTGTGTTGTGTATTAGTTCATGAATATTGATTACAAGCAACGTCTTTAATTACATATCTATTTTTCCCAAATGTGCCGCAGCCGGCATATTCACGCACCGTCCCCCTTTCTTCGTTGCACAGTACACAATTGACTGCCCATTGTTTTGTCTTATTGTGCAATATACTTTCAACAAGCTTTCGGCAGCACTGTTTCAGATTGGTCTTTTTATGTTCGATACAAAGACATGCTGTTGGCCAATTCCATCTTTTCATCGCTGTTCTCCAGGACCAGATCCAAGCTGCTTGTCAGATGTTCATTAACTTCCCTATGGGCTCTTTCCAGCGTGTCTCCTAAGATCATTGTGCCAAGAATTTACGCTTCCTTATCCATGGCTCCTTTTCTCTCCTCCATCAGGGAGACAAATTACTCACCCCCCCCCCAAAAATAAAAAAAGGATCACCAGGGATGATTTAATGAGAATTTCTTTTGGGCTAAGCATGGAACTCTATGTAGTTAACATTCGGTATAGTTAATTGGACTTTTCTTTTTCAACCCCCTTCAAAAAATCTGAAGCTATCCTGTTAATCTCTCATTTGTAATCAATTGTGTTGTCTAAACAAAAGTCTAGGTCGTCTTTTCTTCTTGGCCCAGACAATCTTTTGTTGCCACTAAATGCCTCATTCTCCAGTGATCCTGGTAGTGTAGATGTACTCGATTGTTGACAGTTCATTATTGCCCTTTTGTCCATTTAATCTTTCTTGCTGTGTTTTGCATGTGCATGCCTTAATGAGCTCCGCTGTCAATTAACATGTTTCTGGGAGCAAACCGGTTGCTCAGACATTTCCCAAGTGAGATGCAGAGAAAAGGGCAACAGAATTATTTTCAGGTTCTATCTGATTGTCCCCAAACAGTTCGATACCTGTGTCAACGGAGGCAGCCCATCTCTTTCAGAAGTCATCCTTCCCTTCCCAGTGACTCCGGTCCAACGCCTATGGCGGAGACTTGGATCCTAGAGATGGTACAAGACACGATGGAGGCGTCTTTGTGCCAAGAAACCACAAAGGCACCCTGCTCTCATATTCATGGGGGGATCATTGCAATTTAACAAGATAAACGCTTACAAGAAGACCGGAGACTTGACATCTAAAAGACTTTAAAGGGCTACTAAAAACTCAGCAGAAGCTTATTCATTAAGTTAGGACATCTTGTAACATCTGCAGATGGTTTCCCACATATAGATTACACTTGTCTAAAGTGGGGAAAATAGAAGAAGTTGACCATTTTCCTTGAAGAGAACTAAAGCTAAATCATCCAATTACCAAGCACCAAATATAATTTCAAAATTAAAATGAAGCAGTGGCGCACCCATAGAGTAGAACATTTGTAAGTAAAAACATGCACCCTCAACCCTATAGGGGCCCCACTAACCATTCGGAGTTGTGCAAATAGATTTGCTCCCCTCCTATGTATGTTGGCTTGACACTTCTTTTAATGCCAGCTATAGCTTCTCTATACTGGTCTGGTGAGATGTTGTGATCCAGACTTACTGGTAATTGTGGTGCATTGATGGGCAGCACAGTGGCTCAGTGGTTAGCACTGCAGTCTTGAAACGCTGGGGTCCTGGGTTCAAATCCCACCAAGGACAACATCTGCATGGAGTTTGTATGTTCTCCCCGTGTTTGCGTGGGTTTCCTCTGGGTTCTCAGGTTTCCTCCCATACTCCAAAAACATACTGATAGGGACTTTAGATTGTGAGCCCCAATGGGGACAGTGTTCTTGATGTATGTAAAGCGCTGTGGAATTAATGGTGCTATATAAGTGAATAAATATTATTATTATATATTGTTGCTGTGAGCGGTTGTGGTACTAACCCTTGTTGTCCTTTTGTTGCTGCCTTACTGATCTTGCTATTTTCCTTAGTTTCTCACTATTTGTTCCTGTGAATTTGCAGTGTCTGTGATCAGCGTAGCCAGACTCAGGCATCGAACCACAGACTTGTTATTCATAGGCAGGCTTGCAAGAGTTAATCTATGCTGGGCTGTTTGTTAGTCTTCTTTGATCACATGCTGTGGGGGTGCTACTCACATTCACTCCCCTGCTATGTATGCTGGCTTGAAACTTTCTTTAATGTCAGCTATAGCTTCTCTATACTGGTCTGGTGAGGTGTTTTGATCCAGACGTACTGGTAATTGTGGTGCATTGTTGCTGTGAGTGGTTGTGGTGTTAACCCTTGTTGTCCTTTTGTTTCTGCCTTACTGCTACTGCTTTTTTTCCTTTTGTGTCTTACTGTTTGTTCCTGTGAGTTTGCAGTGTGTCTATGATCAGCGCAGGCAGACTCGGGCATCGACCCACAGACTTGTAGTTCATAGGCAGGCTACCAAGAGTTAATCTCTGCTGGGCTACTTGTTAGTCTCCTTTGATCACATCGTGTAGGGGAGCCAGTCACATTTGCTCCCCTCCTATATACAGTATGTTGGCTTAACACTTCCTTTAATGCCAGCTATAGCTTCTCTATACTGATCTGGTGAGGTGGTGTGATCCAGACTTACTGGTAATTGTGGTGCATTGTTGCTGTGAGCAGTTATGATGTTAACCCTTGTCCATTTTGCCTGCCTTACTGCTCTTTCTTTTCTCCTTAATTTCTTGCTGTTTGTTCCTGTGAGTTGTCAGTGTGTCTGAGTTTTGGTATTACCCTGTCCTGCTTTATTCTGAGGGGGGGATGTTTATTTCTGGTCAGGAGGATAATAAGGCACAGGACTCAAACATCTCCACCATTAGGGGTAACCCTGAGGTTAGGGATAGCCTAGGGTCCCCTAGGATAAGGGACAGTATAGGAGACCCTGTCCCTTGATATTCTGCAGTGACATAATCTCAGAATCTCCATGTAAAAATGATGTAGGTTTGGGTAAAACATCATATGAGTAGGTAGCATCAAATATAGGAGATGCAAACATATTTTTGATGTTGTCTCATGTTTTTATTATGACCTGACAAAGCAATATGCTCTCGAAATGCGTTGTCAATAAAGTCTCCTATGTTTGACCAGGAGGCACTACCTACTTTGTTTTTAACCCTGAGCTCCAGTATTTAAATTAGACAAGGATGATGATGATGATGATGCCATTTTCAGATATCAGATCGACCTCCAAACTCTCTTTTTATTCCATTGAGGATTCAAGCTAGCTGTTATAGATGATGGTGGTATTGGAAAGCAGATCTGATCGCCGCATGATAGAACAACTGTTATGACTATACGCCGGAGGCGTCTTCCTTCTTGGGTCAGAGTCAGGGTGCCCCCTGTCTCTCCGGTGCTCTAGACTCATTCTGTGGGTTCTGCTCTACCTTGGCGCTATTCTCAGTGGTTGGCCCAATCCTCCACTTTGTTACTGGTGGCTGTTCAGCCACCAGAGTCTAAGTATGGAAAATGGGCAAGTGCGCATGCGCAGGCCAAGTCTTTTCTAAGCCTTTTTCTAAGTCTGACTCTGGCCAATGTGCATGCACGTGACATGGCATCTTCGAATTGGCTGTTGGACATCAGCTGTCACGATGACGTGGCTTCTCTGGATTGGCTGTTTCACGTTAGCTGCCCAGATGACGTGGCTCCTCTGGATTGGCTGTTGGATGTCAGCTATGCTGATTGGACGTGAGCTGAGACAGGATGATGCGTGCTTAGGTTTTATACGGATACTGGATGGCGCTCAGTCTTCTCTTGCCATGCGGCATAAGGTTTAGTTAAGTAGGTCTCTTTACCTCTCCTCTACTTCTCATATTAGTCGGCTTTCTATATTCATCCCGCTACTGAAGAATCTTAGCTAGTAACAGTGCCGGTTAGGCGTACAGGTTACCGAAGTCCTCCATATATACATACGCAGTGATAGTGCTGGGGAAACCACTACTTTCTCTAGCCTGCCTCACCTCTATTTCTGTAACAGGGAAGGTTTAGCATACTGTTACCCAATTGCCTCTACTTTATCACGCAGCAGCGCTGCGCAGGGCCCCCTAACATCTTTGGCCCCTGTGCGACTTCACAGAATGCAAAAATCATATATCTGCCCCTAAAAGCAACCCTTCACTACACTAGCACAGTTGTTTTGCTACCATTATCAATAACCTTTAAACATAGATAATTACAGTCATATGAAAAAGTTTGGGCACCCCTATTTTAATGTTAACCTTTTTTCTTTATAACAATTTGGGTTTTTGCTATTTCAGTGTCATATATCTAATAACTGATGGACTGAGTAATATTTCTGGATTGAAATGAGGTTTACTCTACTAACAGAAAATGTGCAATCCGCATTTAAACAAAATTTGACTGGTGCAAAAGTATGGGCACCTCAACATAAAAGTGACATTAATATTTTGTAGATCCTCCTTTTGCATAAAATCACAGCCTCTAGTCGCTTCCTGTAGCTTTTAATGAGTTCCTGGATCCTGGATGAAGGTAGATTTGACCATTGCTGTTTACAAAACAATTCCAGTTCAGTTAAGTTTGATGGTCGCCGAGCATGGACCGCCCGCTTCACATCATCCCACAGATGTACAATGATATTCAGGGCGGCACGATGGCTCAGTTGTTAGCACTGCAGTCTTGTGGTGGCTCAGTGGTTAGCACTGCAATCTTGTGGTGGCTCAGTGGTTAGCACTGCAGTCTTGCAGCGCTGGGGTCCTGGGTTCAATTCCCACCAAGGACACTATCTGCAAGGAGTTTGTATGTTCTCCCCGTGTTTGCGTGGGTTTCCTCCGGGTTCTCCGGTTTCCTCCCACACTCCAAAAACATACAGTTAGGGACCTTAGATTATGAGCCCCAATGGGGACAGTGCTGCCAATGTATGTAAAGTGCTATAGAATTAATAGCGCTATATAAATGAATAAATTATTATTTATTATTCAGGTCTGGGGAGTGGGATGGCCATTCCTGAACATTGTAATTGTTCCTCTGCATGAATGCCTGAGTAGATTTGGAGCGGTGTTTTGGATCATTGTCTTGCTGAAATATCCATCCCCTGCGTAACTTCAACTTCGTCACTGATTCTTGCACATTATTGTCAAGAATCTGCTGATACTGAGTTGAATCCATGCGACCCTCAACTGTAACAAGATTCTCGGTGCCGGCATTGACCACACAGCCCCAAAGCATGATGGAACCTCCACCAAATTTTACTGTGGGTAGTAAGTGCTTTTCTTGGAATGCCGTGTTTTTTGCCTCCATGCATAACGCCTTTTTGTATGACCAAACAACTCAATCTTTGTTTCATCAGTCCACAGGACCTTCTTCCAAAATGTAACTGGCTTGTCCAAATGTGCTTTTGCATACCTCAGGCGACTCTGTTTGTGGCGTGCTTGCAGAAACGGATTCTTTCGCATCACTCTCCCATACAACTTCTCCTTGTGCAACGTGCACTGTATTGTTGACCGATGTACATTGACACCATCTGCAGCAAGATGATGCTGCAGGTCTTTGGAGGTGGTCTGTGGATTGTCCTTGACTGTTCTCACCATTTTTCTTCTCTGCCTTTCTGATATTTTTCTTGGCCTGCCACTTCTGGGCTTAACAAGAACTGTACCTGTGTTCTTCCATTTCCTTACTATGTTCCTCACAGTGGAAACTGACAGTTTAAATCTCTGAGACAACTTTTTGTACCTTCCCCCGAACAACTATGTTGAATAATCTTTGTTTTCAGATCATTTGAGAGTTGTTTTGAGGAGCCCATGATACCACTCTTCATATGAGATTCAAATAGGAGAACAACTTGCAAGTGGCCACCTTAAATACCTTTTCTCATGATTGGATTCACCTGCCTATGAAGGTCAAAGCTCAATGAGGTTACAAAATCAATTTACTGCTTTAGTAAGTCAGTAAAAAGTAGTTAGGAGTGTTCAAAACAAGAAATTGTTAAGGGTGCCCATACTTTTGCACCGGTCAAATTTTGTTTAAATGCGGATTGCACATTTTCTGTTAGTTCAATAAACCTCATTTCAATCCAGAAATATTACTCAGTCCATCAGTTATTAGATATATGAAACTGAAATAGCAAAAACCCAAATTGTTATAAAGAAAAAAGGTTAACATTAATAGGGATGCCCAAACTTTTTCATATGACTGTATAATCAAGTAAACTCTAAATTACCATAGGATAAACTTATCAGCTGTCAGTCAAGGTTTTCCATGAGTAGAAAGAAAGATGGTCTGCACTCAAACTTATGATGATGGTGGTGCAAGTGAAAATTGGGTCAAGGACCCTAGTATCAAATCGCAAACGAATTCACTGCACTCGTTGTATGTGATGCAAAATGTGAAAAAATTTTATTAAATAAGGAATTGCAACTATTAAATCAGACGTTTCGACCCGCCTGGGTCTTAGTCAGGAGTCGCTGTATAGTGGGTGTCTGGAGGATGAAAGATGAGGTGCACTGTAGCACTAATGCATAGAAGAAGGTGCCTTGCAGATTGTACACAGGGTTTGCAGGTGCAGCAGCGCTGTTGCTATTGACATAGTGTATCTAGGTTTTCCATGAGGACACCTTGTCCGTTTACATTCTTGTAACATGCCCCATCTCTTCCATATCCCATCTATCCATGCCTTCTCCATGAAGAAGTGTTGCTTTCTTCACGTTTTCAGAAAGAGTTGGAGGCCCCCAAGAGATTTGCCAACTTTTCCTGAAGCCTAGGTGGTCTCTTTCTTTACCAAAAGCCGTCAAGAAGAGATGCTGAAAATGTTTTTGTGCCAAGGAGGTGGGCATTTGTAATGTTTAAATCACTGTAAGCAACTTCAACATAGCCCCTTAATAAGCCGTACGATCAGTGGTCATGTCACTAAGGTGATTTGCAGTCACATGTGGAGGTTGGAACCTCCAGCTGTGACCACAAATCACCTGACTGATGTCACCACTGATCGCACTGCTCACTCAGTCTCTGCCTGAACCTCACAGTGGGTGGTCATGTTCTATGTAAATTCAGATATATCAGTGCTGGAATTGTCATGGGACCTTGTGTGGATTACGTCAGACCTGCAGGGGTGTTTTGGGGGTTAATAAAGTGATGAAAAAGGGTTTTTTTGTATTTTATTTCAAATAAAGGATTTTTTTGGTGTTTCTGTTACTTTCACTTACAGATTAGTCTCTTAGATGCCTTCCTTTACTAGTCTAGGGCTTAGTGGCAGCGGTGATCTGTGATTAACCGCCTAATTACTCCGATTGCCACTACACCAGGGCAATCAAGAAGAGCCAGGTAAAGTGCTGGGATTGTCGCATCTAATGGATACGACAATCCTGGGTGGCTGCAGGCTGCTATTTTTAGGCATGTGGGGCCCAATATGCATAGGTCTCCCCAGCCTGAGAACACCAGCCCCCAGCTGTCGGGCTTTATCTTAGTTGGGTATCAAAATTGGGGGGACTGCATGCTGTTTTTTAAAATTATTTATTTAAATTAATTGAAAAAAAGCCACATGGGGTTCCTCCTATTTTGATACACAGCAAAGATAAGTGCATGGCTGGGGGCTGCAGCCTGTAGTCATATGCTTTATCTGTGCTGGGTATCATATTATGGGGGGACCCTACGCTAATTTTTTAATTTATTTATTTTTATACCACAAATAGATGCGCATAGCATCTGTGATTAAACGCAGTCAGACACGCTGTCACTCGGGATGGGGACGTGTTTGACTACAACTAATCACAGACGCCGGTGGGCGGGTAAAGCAGTGAATATGCATGAAGCTAATGAGCATCCCCGGAAGTAGAAGAAGGTCTGTAGGAGCAGGTACATCTGCACCGGAGACTGGTAAGTATAGCGTGCTTGATTTTTTTTTTGTTTTTTTTTAATTACCCAATTGCCGGATCCAGATCAAACCTGGTCCGGTCCCGGCACTAAAGTACTTTTGAACCTCCGCGGATTTGGACTTGGTCCAGCCATCACTACCAGAGGAAGTGCAAAAAAAGCAGAAAAAAACACAGCAATAACGCCCTGTGTGAACATAGCCTAACTTAACTTCAGCCTACCCAAAATATAATTTTATTTTACACCTTTCAATACTAGAGCTATGTAGTTTTCGATATATCCTGCTGCAATTATTGTTCCCCCTATAATGCCAGATCCACCTTGCGTCGTCAAATTTCTTGAAATAAACTTACTCCTGGGTGGATGGATACAATTTTATCTTATCATAATGGCTTATATCAAAGATCTACGTTTTTAGATGGATATTGCAGATTTCAAATATAGTCACGTTGGTGCTGATCAATTAAATCCACGTCTAATTACACCAATATGTATTCATATTCAAGGACTATTCCACTTAACATACAAGTTGGCATACACAAATATTCATGCAAACATTTCAAGGCTTAACAGCAATTACACTCCAGTAATGAAAGCGCTGGCTAAATGTTGCCTGCCCCCTTTTACACTTTTCAGTACTAGAGATGTAATCGCACAAGGGCTCTTTAATCCAGAAGAACCCTAGCATGATAATGCCCGGCCGTTACCCCTCTCATAGTAAATTGTATTATTAGATAGTCTGTTAGTAATATTTAGGACATCTCTCAGGAGCATTGTCCCAGAGTGCCCATCCCTGAGCAGAAAGTCTTAATATCCATGGTCACCATTAGACTTTGCATGATTCGAAAGGAGAAGAAGGAAGAAGTGTGTTTGGTGGATTGTTCAGACTAAGATTCCGCATTTAGAGAGCTATCGTCCGAATGATGATTTCCATAGCCATTTGTCCGGCAGCTGCCACTTCTGGCGCTCTTGTGTTCTCTATGAGAGAGCCACTGTCGGAGATCTATGGCAGTGGTTTATCTGTTAGAGAACAAAAGAGTCGGCTATACAAAATTCAACATGGGCTTAGTGGCAGCGGTGATCTGCGATTAACCGCTTAATTACCCCAATTGCCACCGCACCTGGGCAATCGAAATGAGACAGGTAAAGTGCTGGGATTGTCACATCTAATGAATACGACAATCCTGGGCAGCTGCAGGCTGCTATTTTTAGGCTTGGGGCACCCAATAAGCATTGGTCTCCCCAGCCCGAGAACACGGGATTTATCTTGGCTAGGTATCAAAATTAGTAAAACGCTTCTATTATAGAATTAGCATAAATAAAAGATAGGGGCAGGACAGACAGGTAGGGGTGCAGGGATCACTATCAAAACCCACCCTAGCTATTAGCTGATTGCCACCTACTGCTCATTTTGCAAAGTTTGCTTGCTTGTGTTTCTAAAACATTACATCCTAGTTGACAACTAAATGTATGTTTAGAATCAGCATGATAGTGCCAGTATAGCACTGACTGTAGTTTATATAGGAAAATCCTGGTAATTGGTGCTCTTAAAGACTTCTTGTCAGTGAATTTACTCATGTGCAAAAAAACGTTTTTTTTTTCGAGTTTTCTCAGATGAAAATTACAAAACTGATGGGGGTTTCTCCATCTTTTTTTCAAATATTCTGTAAAAAACTTTTTACATTTTATTTTCCTGGATTCATAGACTTGCATTGGCAAATTTGATCCGACACTTCGATTAATATCAGAGAAGCCTCTTTGCTTTTGTGAGGACAACTCATTCTAAAGAAAAAATTGAACATCGGAACTACCCTAAAGACTATCATACATGCAAGTTCTATCCGTGAAAAACATTAATAGTGTCATGGTGTGACTACAGGTGTTACGCCAGGAACGAGTGGTCTCCTGCAACTCAGCGGAAACGCCTGGGTAGTGTTACACTGGGGGAGAGGAAGAGCCCTGGTGAGCGATGCAACACAAAGGAAACACAGTACAATGGTGGGTCATGGCGCTAGGGAGAGTGTATCGGGGTCATCTCCTAACACTCATCTGAGGCTGATCTCTAAACTCACCGTGACTAGTGAAGGCCAGCGAGATGCTAGTCTTGTCACTGCAAATAAGACAACACAAGGTGAATAAGACAAACAGGTGGGGAAAGACACAACAAAGCACACTGCAAGGTTTCTTCAACAGGAACTTTGCAGCTTTAACAGTAACAACACCATAGCTCTGCAGAAACAAGTTCATTCAACATGGACAGCATAGGTATGAGCTATAGCTGGCATAGGGAGGAGTTAGGAGCAGATGTTTATAATAGAAGGAAGTGGCTGCAGCTGAGGTTACAACTACTTATTAGATGACGGCAGGATAGAAATTAACCTTAATCCTTCAATACCTTATGGAATTAAATATGCTCTAACTCAGGGTAAGTGATGAGTAGGCACTAAGAAGTGTTTGCGATCCCAATGCGCTGTGACCTTCTGATCCTAGATCCCCTCAAGATCACATTGGGCCATGACACACTTGGGACAAATAGCACCCGTACAATAAAAACTGACATGTGAAGGAGCCCTCAGAAGGAGCTTCTCATCATCAACTTAACTTTCTAAATTGTAGCCCCACCCTTGATTAATATTCACATTAAAGGGATTGTGTCCATAAAAAGACAACCCCTTTTAGAATGTCCCATTCATCATCAAAGACAATGGCAGAAATACCCAACCCTGATTTTTCCAATACTTCAGGGCATAAGCATGGAGATCCTCGTTCACCACAACGGTGGCGGTCACAGAGGATCGTGTATTTGCTTATTATGTCTGATTGACACATTGAAGACTGAATGCAAGTATACAGTATTTTTATTTTTCCCAGACTAATTTACAAAGAGGCATTATATGTGGCACCTACACTGCCAAAACTCAAAGTATAGACTCTGTGTGACTCCGTATTGGCTATTATGTACACAACCTTGCTTATCAAGGTCAATTGATGTCTACAAAAGTTCTGAACTCCATTCAATCTGGGGATTTTTTGAGTGACAATATTTTAGGCATATAATTGTTTTCTGGGAGACCCCTTTTAAGAGGGTATTCCAATCTTGTACATTTGTAGAACAAAGAAATCAATTTTAGAACAAATCAAGCCAGACATGTCACTTGAAGAAGGATCACCAAGCTACGACTTGCCTACTTTGGTCACATCATATGAAGAGGAGAACAATCACTGGAGAAAGAACATCATGATCGGAAGAATAGAAGGAACAAGGCAAAGAGAAAGATCAGCAAGCAGATGGCTTGATACTATCAAGTTATTGGCGGAGAAGACCCTGGAGGACCTATTTAGGCGGAGAAGACCCTGGTGGACCTGTTTAGGTGGAGAAGACCCTGGTGGACCTGTTTAGGTGGAGAAGACCCTGGTGGACCTAACTAGGTGAAGAAGACCATAGTGGACCTAACTAGGTGAAGAAGACCCTGGTGGACCTATCTAGGCGGAGAAGACCATGGTGGACCTATCTAGGTGGAGAAGACCCTGGTGGACCTATTTAGGCGGAGAAGACCCTGGTGGACCTGTTTAGGTGGAGAAGACCCTGGTGGACCTAACTAGGTGAAGAAGACCATAGTGGACCTAACTAGGTGAAGAAGACCCTGGTGGACCTATCTAGGCGGAGAAGACCATGGTGGACCTATCTAGGTGGAGAAGACCCTGGTGGACCTAACAAGGTAGAGAAGACTCTGGTGGATCTGTCTAGGCGGAGTAGACACTGGTGGACCTATCTAGGTGGAGAAGAACCTGGAGGATCTATTTAGGGGGAGAAGACCATGGTGGACCTATATAGGTGGAGAAAACCCTGGTGGACCTAGCTAGACAGAGAAGATCCTAGTGGATCTTTGTAGGCTGCACAAGATCGGTCTTCCTACAGAGTGTTCATCCATCAAGTTGCCATGGCTAGAGATTGAGCTGAAGGATGTTAAAAAAAAGAAATTAATCAATATTCCATAAATGAATAGTACATGTGTGTGCAACAGGAGGACGTGCAGGTATCGTGTGCTGCTATCAGTGGACCGGTAGCCATGAATTACATTATTCCCATCCAAATGAATGGGAATTCTGACCATGTCTGCGGTTACAGTCACACGCCTCAGAGCTTCGTCTTGGAGATAGATTCTGATCACTTTGGTGGGATCTGCACCTACTGTACATTTATGGCATATCTCACAAATAAAAATGGAAATACTCACTTTCTCTCTTAAAGGGGTTTTCCAAATATCAGAAAACCCCAGTCTTCAAACTGATATTTCTCTTGACAAAGCAAACTGTTCTTTACTCACCCTCCCCAGGTCCAGTACTGAGTCTCCGTCACTGCCCTCGGTGTTTATTATTGTCAGCAGCGCTGATGTCTTGTTGGCAGCGCTGCAGCAAATAACTAGTTTCAGCGGCTGTGTGTGAGTTATACAGCAATGCTGCTGAGTTGAATAATTGGCTGCAGCGCTGTCGATGAGACATCAACACTGCAGACAATTGCCCGCTCTAGGTAAACCGCACCCACCCTCTAACGTAATAAGTCATGGGCAGGAAGGGGTTAAGGTTCTGCACCCATCTGTTTTTTTGGCACGTTGATGGTAAATGCTGTTTTTAGACCTGACGTAATCGCGTATAATGGCGTCGGCCTTTGAATCTAATAGGAAAATAAGTTGTATCCCTAAAAAATGAGATATTAGCAAAGCTGTTAAGTTCAGCCTAGAGGTGAGATAGAAATGTTCCTATATACCGGCATCAGGTAGATATATGTAAAAAGGCAAGAAACGCAAACAGGCCGATTTATAGGAATAGTCATAAACAGGCTCTATCTATGTTCTCCATAGCAACCAATCACAGGCCAGGTTTCATTTTCAAAAAGCTGTATAAGACATGAAAGCTGCACTGTGATTGGTTGCTACTGGCAGCAAAGACAGTTCTTGCTTTTACATTGTTTCATAAATATTATATTGGAGAGTGGTCATACATTAACCTAGAAACCAAGAAATAACCCCAAAATAAAGTAGTGTTAGTATTAGAGTAGAGCAGTAAGATTTGTATGGCCCTGGTTTAGGAGCCATGTTAGCAATTTATGGCCCTGCGTCAGAGTGGACCTCCTCCTACCTGTCGACAGCTCTGTTGCCTCTTCTGGTTGGTAGACCTGGTGCAATGTAATGATGCTGTTGTTGCAACGAACATGCCGATCAGGTTAGGAGCCCAGGCTGCCATCAGGTGATTCGGGGTGATTCGAGGTGATTCGCCAAACCCTGATCTAGTAACCATATTGGTAGTCCATGGTGGCCGGACCAGAGGCCTTCAAACCTCCTTCTTCCAGCCGGCCTCTTTAACACCTCTTCTGATTGATGGCCTAGTACAACGTGGACGATAACATTAAGGTGAACCACCCAATCAGATGAGGAGCTGGGAATGCTGGCAGGTAGAAAGAGGTTAATGACTCCCTGGTTCAGGAGCCATGTTGGTAATCCATAGCCACTGGGACTAGAGCTCTGCGAACCTCCACCTACCTGCTGGCTCTTTAGGACCTATTCTGATTGGTAGACCTGGTGCAATGTTAATGTTTACATTCAGGTGGACCACCCAATCAGATGAGGAGTCGAGGATGCCAACAGGTACAAAGAGGTTAATAATTCCCTGGTCCAGGGGCCACGTTGGTTTCATGGCCACCAAACCAATGGCTTTCTAACCTCCTAGCAGCCAGCATCTTTGACACCTCTTCTAATTGGTGATCTGGTGCAATGTGAACGATGACATTGAGGTGGACCACCCAATCAGATGATCAGATGATGAGCTAGGGATGTCAGCAAGTAGAAAAAGGTTAATAAGTTCCTGCTCCAGGAGCCACGTTGGTAGTCCATGGCTGCCGGACCAGAGCCCTGCGAACCTCCGCCTACCTGACGACATCTTTAGCACCTCTTCTGATTGGTAGGCCTGGTGCAATGTGAATGATTACATTGAGGTGGGCCACCCAATCAGATGAGGAGCTGGGGATGTCAGCAGGTAGAAAGAGGATAGTAAGCCTCTGGTCCAGGACCCACGTTGGTAGTCCTTGGCTGCCGGACCAGAGCCCTGTGACCCTCCACCTACCTGATGATATCTATAGCACCTCTTCTGATTGGTAGTCCTGGTGCAATGTGAATGATTACATTGAGGTGGACCACCCAATCAGATGAGTAGCCGGCGATACCGGCAAGTAGGAGGAGTTCATAGGGCTCTGGTACGGTGGCCATAAACTACCAATGTGGCTCCTGGTCCAGGGCCCAGTGAACCTCCTCCTAGCTAATGGCATGTATGGATCCTTATCTGATTGGTAACTGCAGTGTGACATCATTGGTCACATTACGTCAGGCCTACCAAATAGCAGAGGATGCCGGTAGGTAGGAGGATGTTCACAGGGATCTGGTACGGTGGCCATAAACTACCAACGTGACTCCTGGTCCAGGGCTTAGTGAACCTGCTCCTAACTGAGGGTATCCAGGGATCCTTCTTTGATTGGTAAGTGCAATGCGACATCATTGTTGACATTACGTCAGGCCTACCAAGTAGCAGAGGATGCCGGTAGGTAGGAGGAGGTTTGCAGGGCTGTGGTCCGGCACACACCGACTACTAATGTGACTACTAGATCAGGCCCTGGGAATATTTTTGCTTAAGCTTTATTCAGATAATGGGTCTAATATGAAATATTTTTGTAGGTCATGCTTTGGCCACACGTGATATGATCCTACTATAGAGTTCCTAATATCTGCTTCCAGTTTTGGTGACTTTTGTTGTAAATATCCAGCTGTATGACACTTGGGCTGAGCTAACACATGGTGGCCTGTGAGTATGATTGACAGCTGACTGCATCGAGGCAGATAGACATCACCTGCCAACCACATTTAAGGGCATGTCAACCCATGATCTAGATAAACTTTCATCAAAGGATACATGCTTCGGAGCTATTCTGGTGACATTATTGTGTCATGTTTCCGAGAATACCAACAATACAGCAGCGACTTGCTGCATTCATTTTCCAAGGACAGACACTTCCATAGATAACAGATGCACCATGCTAATACTAACAAATAGATTACATTTATTTTTAAATTTTAACCATTTAATTAAGGTTTTCATTTCTATTTTATCTAGTTGTACACTATACTCGCGAGGATGTAACCTATTGCTACAATCAGCCCAATCTTCTGTGTTCATCAATCGAATGGCAGCCTAGCAAGCCGTGTAGCCGAAAAAGAGCAAATGGAGTTGTACCTGCAGGACATTACAAATTTAGGTTTTGTATATGACGTGTCAATGTCTGGTCTGTAGGAATTGTAATGTCCTCCATTAGCAATTTGCTCACAATCTGCAAACAACTTTTCGTGATGGCCTCAGCATTGTACGTGGAAATCTGGACTGACTCTGATTCCTACATGATACTTCTCACAAAATAAATGAGTTCTAAATTTATAGGAGAAAGTAGAGAACAGTGATAATTGTGACATGACTGATAATACTGATATTACATGGTTGGATTTTCCCATTTAGGGGGGTTATAGTGACCCATTTGGGACCTCCACTATCATCCAGAGCGAAGAGATGCAAGAAGATCTTTCTGTATTCCCATGGCTGCCCTGTAATACTATATAATATATCATATTTTTCATTTTATAAGACGCAGCGGATTATAAGACGCACCCCAAATGTAGAGGAGGAAAATAGGAAAAAATAATTTTTAATGTTAAAATGAGGGTCCGTCTTATAATCCTAGTGTGTCTAAAGCGGGATTTACACGCTACAACAAATCTAACGATGTGTCGGCGGGGGTCACGTCGTAAGTGACGCACATCCGGCATCGTTAGTGTTGTTGTAGCGTGTGACAGCTACGTGCTATTGCTATTGAACGTAAAACCGTTCATCGCATGCACGTCGTTCATTTGCTAAAAATTGCATGTCGGGTTGTTCAATGTTCCCGAAGTAGCACACATCGCAGTGTGTGGCACCCTGGGAACGATGAACAGGTCTTACCTGTGTCCCGCCGGAAATGCGGAAGGAAGGAGGTGGGCGGGATGTTTACGTCCCGCTCATCTCCGCCCCTCCGCTTCAATTGGCCGGCCGCATTGTGACGTCGCTGTGACGCCGAACGTCCCTCCCACTCCAGGAAGTGGATGTTCGCCGCCCACATCGAGGTCGTATGGAAGGGTAAGTACGTGTGACGGCAATTAATCGTTTGTGCGACATGGTCAACAAATTGAACGTGCCGCACACACGATGGGGGTGGGTACGATCGCATACGATATCGTATGCGAAATTGTAACGTGTAAAGCAGGCTTTAATCCTAATGCTCACCAGGGGGAGCGGTGGGGGTGGAGCGGCTCAGGCGGATCACAGGAAGCAGAGTCAGCGATGCTGCGGGCTCAGAGGAGGGGGCGTTGTGGCTCAGAAGTGTTGGCAATACTGCTGGCTTGGGGGTGTCGCAGTCACGGTGGCAGGTGCCATTGATCTGCTGGCAGGCTGCGGGGTATTACTTCAGTGGAGCGACTCAGGAGGGTCACAGGACGGGGTGTCTCAGCAGTGGGCGCTTGATCTGACTGGAGGTTCCGTTAAATTGCTTGCGGGTGATGAGATGGACTTCAAGAAAATGGCCACAGAGGCGGCGCGTGCACAGATAGGACTCCGCGGCCATTTTCTTGAGGTCCCTTGTGTCAATCTCCACACGCGCCACCTCCACGGCCATTTTCTTAAAGTCCATTGCGTCAACCGCGGGCTGTTCAATGGAGCCCACAGTCAGATCAATAGCACCCGCTGCCAATACACCCTGTCCTGTGACCCTACTGTGCTGCTCAACTGCTCCTTCGAGCCCTCAGTATTGCCGATTCTGCCTTCTATGATCCCACTCAACCACCAACGCCCCAGTAAGCCATATCCGGATTGTAAGACGCACTGCCATTTTACCACCAGTTGTTCGGGAAAAAAAGTGTTTCTTATAATCTGGAAAATACGGTACTTGCCAACAGAGGAGTAACTACAGTAGGTGCAGGCGTTGCAGGGACACACAGGCCCTGGAGTCTAGGGAGCCCAAAAAGTCCCCAATGCTATTACAGATTAATGATTGGTGGCCATGTTGGAGCTTTTGCATTTTGGTGGCCCATGAGCGTCAAGTTATGCCACTGCTGCCAACCTCTAAAAAGAGTCATATGGAGGGAAAGAGATAGCCATGCCCACTTTGCTCCCTTCTCTTAAGCAACCCTCCATACCCTAAAATATGAGTTCTGACATCACTGAAGGTGACATATCTACTTGCACCCCCTAATCCTCTTTGAAAGGACTCCCCAAAGCAGGTTTCTGGAGCATTAGGTGGTGCCTTAGATATTTGACAACTCTTAACTGAATCTGCGAGGTCTATTGTTCTCCTGGAGTAGTAATGATAAACCCGTCACTCAACAAGAGAAAATAGCAGGTAATGTAGACTTTAATTAACGTGACAATCCAATTTGACAATATATTATGACATTTTGGTCTTGTTGACCTTCATCAGATAAATTTCCTGCAGTCTCCACAGGTCATTGCTGTCCGTGACATCCTCATGTTACCTCTATGAGTGCTTACGCTTCTACATTGACTCTGATCCTCATGCATTTATCTGATGAAGGTCCACGAGACCGAAACGTCATAATATGCAAATTGTCAAATTGGATTGGTTAAAGTCCACATCACCTGCAAATTTCTCTTGTTGAGTACCGGGTTTATCATTACTACTCCAAGAGAACAATAGCTCCGGTTTGTTGAGTGGTGGGTTTATCATTATTATTGGATATGGATTGGATCCCTACTCGGGTACTACAGCTCACACAGTAGAGTGCCGTGTACGGCTTTCCAACCTATTATTCTCCTGGTGGTTATAACAAAATTGGCAAGGGTGTTATATATTCAAGTGTAAGGTATAAGGATACTTGAACCATCCGTGGACATATTTGAACATGGACATCATGAACATTTTCAGAACCTGGGGCATCAACTTAAAGGTTTTCCGCCCTTTTCTGCTATAACCATCACCGCTCCTCCGACAGGATTTCCACTAATTGTTGACACAAGGGTGTAGTCTAATTTATTTCATATATGATTTGACTCTTATACAGATTGAAAATATAGATCCAATTATTAGCATCATTATTATTATTATTTTTTTTTTTAAGATGCTCTCTCATTCTTACGCATAGGTTGTGCCCAGTTTTGCAGTTTTAAACCAAATTCAAGCGAGTACCCAAAATCCATTGCTACAGTTTCTGGGGGGGGGGGGGATACAAACCCTTTGGTCTAATCTTGGATAAGCGCTTTTAAAGTTCAACTTTGCCTAAAACAAATTAATAATAATAATAATATTATTATTATTATTATTATTGTTGTTGTTAGTGTTGTTGTTGTTATTATTATTTTTATTTTTAGTTTTACTATTTCTATTAATATTGATAATAATAATAATTATTATTATTTCTATTAATATTATTATTATTATTATTATTTTATTTATTTTACTATTATTATTATTATTATACAAAATGAAGAATAAACCAACTTTTCCATAAATAGTAATTATAACTCTCCTTCTGTTTTGTCTTTACAATTCCTACACACTTTGTATTGAAGACTTGGCAAACCATTATTGTTTAGACATCACTTTTAGTCCAGTGGCATCGTCTTGCTGAAAGTTGCAATGACCCAACTTCAAATTCCCTGTGATCTTTCAAAACTGTAGAAATTAGTAGGTATAGGAACTTTATAACTCAATATCTAAAATAACGAAAAACAACGGCTTTTGCATATCTTCTACAGTTTTGTGTCTAGAACTGTTATGCAAACCTATGTGTCTCCACGGTAACAGACTACAAACAAACCTTTAGTAGTCAGGCCCGCAGTCATACCCGCAGTCATAATGAACTCCCCTCATTCTGACCTTTCCCTTACTGTATGTGTGAAAGTAGAGGGTAGAGAGAATGGATTAACACATTACTGCATAGTCAGACTACACAGCGTATGTTTGTAGTCTGTAACCATGGAGACGCATAAATTTACATGGAAGCTGTAGACACAAAGTGGTAGGATATATACAAAAACTAATTACAAAGCTACAAATTTTTTTCTACACACATTGAAGTGTTTGCATAAATATACATATCCTTTAAATCTTCCTCCAGGGAACAAAATGAACAAGTTCAAAGCACAAATACGGACCCGTGTTTTTCCTTTATATCCAGTGAGTTACACATGATATTATGTATTTCTATAAAAATTGCCCATGCCATATCTAAACATGTAAACTCAAAGGTAATCCATAGAAAAAGAAGATATTGTGCAAAAATTTAATTTTAATATAAGACTCTTCCCAATGGGGTCCCTTATATTAAAATTGTTGTTTGCATGATATTGTTTTGCTACTACTAATTATAAAAAAAATGCATAAATAGCATAGCTCATCATGATGGTGAGAATGATGCACATTCTTTATAAGGGAGAAGGGTGGCAAAATTTATTTCTTCCAATTAATTATAGTCACATGATATCACCTGAAACAATTCCTACTATTAATTGTTTAATCTCATTATTTTTTTGCCCATATTGACCTAGTGATTGACTAGCCCATGTCCTGCTGCTATATTAAGGAATAGTTAGTCATGCACAAGTTTGCAACATAGTCCTCAAGACATTTTGAATTTTGAGATCGTCAATATATCGACTTCTGTTCTGTCTTGCAACTTTTTAGAAATCGATTGCAGGTGACAATAATTCCCAACTTTATTTTAAAGTGATTTATAGAAAATTTCAATAGCAACGATAAAAGTTAAGCCCCTTTTCAGCTGCCACTTGACACCATCAGACTATTTGTAACCAATGGGGACAAAAGGACCTGGTGTTCTTGTTCAATTTTTATGACTTTAGTATATTTTTTATGTCAGTATTCTGAACACATTAAAATGAGGATGAGACCAATCTGGAGTGGGATGCCTCTGTAGTACACATAGTAGTCATTTGGTCATATTCTATACACAGTAAGATAAGGCATGGGATACTTCTCTAGTACAAACAGCATTCATTTGGTCATATTTATGCCCATAATTTCTGTCTGTACTACAAATGTACAGTACGTATATGTTCTCAGTCCAAATTGTATTTACATCAGCTATTGTTAATCACTGCGGGACCCCCTGGGACCTATAAGCCCAGCTTAGGTCTACTTGACAGCAATTGCCCGGTTGAGTTTCCTTCCTTTAAATAGCAATAAATACACCAATCTGCATCATTTAAGAAGCAAAATAGCATTTTAGATTCACAGTACAAAAAAAAATGTTTTCGTAACAAATGCCTTTTCCCTCAACTGAGCTCCGTATTAAGTTATTGTTCATGGCCAAATATCAGTCATTTACCTAATGAATTGCTTCTATGGTCAGTCACACTCTTAACATCTCATACTCATTGCAAATGATCTTGGCCCATGCCTGCAACTTGATAGAACTGGTTAATGTGATGCAAAGTGTGGGAGGTGAAACCAAGTCTGAAAAAAGCAACTGTGAATATGTTCAACAGATAAAATGGCCATGATTGCATTACATGGTGCCAGGAGATAGGGACTAATGACACATATGAACTCACCTGATGGGCCAAATAGTTTGGTTTTACGCCCCAGAGATGCCCATTGAGCTTCTGGATGCTCATTTGGATGAGGGGCAAATAATTCCCAATCACTAAGATCTAGTTCTTCACTGCTAATTTTTTATATGATTGGTAAAATAAGTGTAAGCGGCACGCACACAGCTCTCCGCCTCATTTCTGGCCCCCATTATCTGCTATAAATACTATGCAAAGACGTGATGAGAATGGATTGTCATACATCAATAGTAGGGGGCATAGGGGGTCCCAGAGCTGCCTGCCGCATCCCAAGAGCTGATTAGCTCCACTCAGGTCACTAAGCGGTTAATGTGAGCCTCCTATCTAATGGGGTGGATTGTATGGAGGGGGGGGGGGGGATGTTAGAAGGTTTTCTGTTTTGCCTCTTAATTTGGATCATTACTTAGAAAGTGAAGGTAAGATCATCTCATAAGCGCAGGGGAGAGACAGCTCTTCAAGAAATGACTTAAATGCTTCTCTTAATTAAAGGACTCAGGTTGTCCTTGTCATTAGGACATTGTTATTAAATACACCATTATCATAGGGAGGAGGGTCGCACTGCTCAACCCCATGAATGTGGATTGAGTAATAACAGACTTGGAAATGCCGGGAATCTTTGTAAACTCCATTTAACCCTAACAGATTAATACACAGATCAATAATTACTGAAAATATATCTCTATCCATGTGTCTGCCTGTATCTATCTATCTATCTATCTATCTATCTATTTCTATCTAGATCAAAGAGTAACAGCCACACTGTTCAATATTTAGTATAGGTTCCTGCTGTAATGTAAAGGCAAAGTGTACAAAAAATGGGGATACTTTATTGACCCAGCTCAAGTGCTGCCTTCCCTTCTTTATATGATCTATCTATCTATCCCTCTATCTATCTATCATCTATCTATCCCTCTATCTATCATCTATCTATCCCTCTATCTATCCATCTATCATCTATCTATCCCTCTATCTATCCCTCTATCTATCTATCCCTCTATCTATCATCTATCTATCCCTCTATCTATCTATCCCTCTATCTATCATCTATCTATCCCTCTATCTATCTATCCCTCTATCTATCATCTATCTATCCCTCTATCTATCCCTCTATCTATCTATCCCTCTATCTATCATCTATCTATCCCTCTATCTATCTATCCCTCTATCTATCATCTATCTATCCCTCTATCTATCTATCCCTCCATCTATCTATCTATCTATAACTTTCTTATATCTCTTTATCTCTAGAGTCTCTCATATATATGTATATATATATATATATACAGTTTACTTCTTTTTTTCTTTCTATTTTTCTTTCTTTCTTTCTCTTCCTGCCTTTCTCAAATGTGTGTAACTTCTCTTATCTCTGTGTCATTCTATCTATATATCTATCCCTCTATCTATCTATCTATCTATCTATCTATCTATCCCTCTATCTATCTATCCATCTATCCATCTTTCTATCTATCTGTAAATGTGTGTAACTTTCTAATATCTCTTTATCTCATTAGCTCTCTAATATATCTATCTATATAGTGCTATCATGTTGCTCTACTTTCTTTTTTCTTTCTTTTTTCTCTTCCTTCCATCCTTTCTCAAATGTCTGTAACTTCTCTTATCTCTGTGTTTATCTATCTATCTATCTATTCCTCTATCCATCTATCTATCTATCCATCTATCCCTCTATCTATCTATCTATCCCTCTATCTATCTATCTATCTATCCCTCTATTTATCCCTCTAGCCATCTATCAAATCAAATCAAATCTATCTATCTATTAATCTATCTATTCATCTATCTATTCATCTATCTATCCCTCTATCCCTCTATCTATCCATCTATCCCTCTATCTATCTATCTATCTATCTATCCCTCTATCTATCCATCTATCTATCTATCTATCTATCTATCTATCTATCCCTCTATCTATCTATCTATCCCTCTATCTATCTATCCCTCTATCTATCCATCTATCTATCTATCTATCTATCTATCTATCTATATCTATCTATCCCTCTATCTATCCCTCTATCTATCTATCCCTCTATCTATCTATCCCTCTATCTATCTATCTATCTATCAATCCCTCTATCTATCTATCTATCTATCTATATCTATCTATCCCTCTATCTATCCCTCTATCTATCTATCTATCTATCTATCTATCAATCCCTCTATCTATCTATCTATCTATCATCTATCTATCCCTCTATCTATCTATCTATCCCTCTATCTATCTATCTATCTATCTCTATCTATCTATCTATCTATATCTATCCCTCTATCTATCTATCTATCCCTCTATCTATCTATCTATCTATCTATCTATATCTATCTATCCCTCTATCTATCCCTCTATCTATCTATCTATCTATTATCTATCTATCCCTCTATCTATCTATCTATCTATCTATCTCTATCTATCTATCTATCCCTCTATCTATCTATCTATCCATCTATCTATCATCTATCTATCATCTATCTCTCTGTCATATCTATTTATATAATATATTTCTATGTATCTTTTTATTATCTCTGCCACATACATTTCCATAAATCAATCCCTTAATAAATCAATCTATTATTTATCTATCACTATCAATCTAGCATCTACTAAATTTGTGTGCTTGATATATCTTATATCTGTCTCTTTATCTCATTAGTCTAATATATCTATCATGTATTTTATTAATCCAAAATAAAATATCTATCATGTAACATTGTATCTTTATCCTTCCATCCAATTATCTATCTAATATCTATCTATTTATCTATCTATGATCTATCTAATTATTTATCTCTATATTATCTATCTATCTATCTATCTATCTGCACATAATTTATCTAGTTAAAAAAAATAATAACAGGTAACAGCTGCTCCATACAGAGTGCCTTATAAACTATTATTTCCTGCTGTGCTGATCCTTTAAAAAATATATAAACTATATAATAAAAAATATCTCTATTTCTTCTTACCAATGTTGAGTTCACACCCCATAGAGCTCCTTTATATTTGTCTGATCAATATCAACAAGGTTAGTATCTATGTTTCCTTTTTATTGTCATATAATCGTCCATTATTCTTCTGTACATAAGATTTTCTTTTTTGTACTTTACACAAACGTATAAATCATCTTCTGTCATTATTTTTACATTTTAAAATATAGGTTAAAACATAAAATATTAAAAAAAAAAAACTAAATTGTTTTCTGTAAAGTTTTTGTTTTCTACTTTACAAACCTGAATCAGAGCGGATGGAGCCTAAAAATGCTTAATGGGGTTTATCACATGTTTAGAGCTTGTGGCCTCTGAGGGTTCAGGTGTAAAATCTCTCGATGAAGGATCCAGCCATTAAATAGTCGCTTGTGTCACAGTGATTTATCATCTGCAGAGAATTTGGCCAATAAATGGTTTCTCAGTTCTGCACAGTCCTGGATATCTCCTTCATGGAACAAGAGGCCGAAACGTTGTCATGTAATTTTCTCACGTGTTTCTTTAAGTCAAAGTTCCTGCAAAAACCTTTTCCACAGGTTCCACAAGTGAAAGGTTTCTTGTCATTGTGCGTGTGCATATGGAAAGTCAGATTGTAAATTTGATGAAAAGCCTTGTTGCAAATTGTGCATTTATACTGCTTCTCTCCACTGTGGGTTAATTTGTGATTTTTATAATTTCCTACAAATAATGAAAAAAAGAGTACAAAATGATACAAGTCACAAAAAGTTCTTTAAAAAATAATTTATAAAAATATATTTATATTCTATCCATTTTTACATATTTTTCTTAATAATAATTAATTATTTTTTCTATTATTAGATAAAAAAAAATAGTTAAAAGTAAAACTTAAATGTTCATAGTTTCATATCTAGAAACATCACACAAGCTGCAGAGTTCATTAGGATTTCGCCCACAAGTCGGTCAAAACTTGTCAAACTTATTTTCCATCAAGATAATTGAACATGTAACTGTCAAATTAAAAAATTAGGAAAAGGTCAAGTTTCTGACCCGGAGAAATTAGGAAAGAAAAAAAAAAAACCTGGTAAGAAATGGCATATCCTTTTTACATTAATGTAGTTAATACTGGCAGCAAAATATGTTGGGTTTATCCAAGCAGAAAATATTCATGATACGGCGGAATTTACGACTTTCATCAGAATGTTTTAAGCATTTTTTGTGCACTTGTTTTAATTGAAAAAAATATATTTCCATCTGCATTATAATATATTTTATATAAATTATTAAAAAAAATAATATAATATAATATAATTTGCACATGGATATTTAATTGACTGATAATTATCCCATTATTGTTAAACTATAATAATATGCACTAATAGTAACAATAATCATAACAATAATAAACAAAATGTAATCTATGAACAATGTGATTATCATGGCTAAATATATGCAGATTACAGGAATGTATAATCACATTGAAAAATAATGGAAACAAACTATGGAGAGATATTACTAAAGCTTCTATAATATATTAATAAAAAAAAAATTAATGGCAATAATTGCAAAATATATAACAAATGCAATTGCTTTGAATGCTGATGTAATTACCTTTTTGGTGAAATCCCTTGCCACAAAATTCACAAACAAATGGTTTATATCCTGCATGGATTCTAATGTGGGTGTTTAAGGTCGAACTTCTGTTAAATGCTTTTCCACACTGGTTACACTTGTGGGGTTTTTCCTAAAATTAGAAATAATTTATTAGATAGATAAATAGATATAATGGATAAATAAAAAATTGATGGATAGATAAATGGATGATAGAGATTGATAGATATAAGGTTATATAGATAATAGATGGGTAGATGATAAATAGAGAAATATGTAGATAGAAAGTTAGATAGATAAACAGATGGATAGATATATAGATAATAGATTATAGAGGTATAGATAGATAGATAATAAATGAATAAATATATAAATGGATGATAGAGATAGAAAGACAGCCAAAAAGTTAGATAATAGATGGATAAAGAGACGGAGATATATATATATATATGTATATATATATATATATATATATATATATATATATATATATATATATATATATATATATACTAATTGTATTTTGGTTCTGCCAATACAGCATATTTGAATTTGAATTTGATACATAGATAGATACATTCATAGATAATAGATAAGTAGATAATAGATAGATAGATAGAGTGATAGATAGATAGAGGGATAGATAGATAGATAGATAGATATATAGATAGATAGATAGAGGGATAGATAGATAGATAGATATATAGATAGATAGATAGAGAGATAGAGAGATAAGTGGATGATAAATATATGAGAGATATGGAGAGATAGAGAGATAGATAGAGATAGTTTGATGGATAGATAAATGAATGATAAATAGAAAAAGATATGGATTGATAACCAAAAAGTCAGATAATACATGAATAAAGAGATGGATAGATAGATAATAGATAGATACATAGATACATAGATAGGTAGATAATAGATAGCTAGATTAATAGATAGATGGATAGATACAGATAGACAGATAGATAGCTACATAGAGGGATAGATAAATAGAGAATAGATAGATGATAAAGGTATAGAGAGATGGATAGATAGACAAATAGATGATACATAGATAGATAAGTGGATGAGAAATATATGAGAGATATGGATTGATAGCTAAAAAGTAAGATAATGGATAAAGAGATAGATAGATAGATAGAGGGATAGATAGATAGATAGATAGAGGGATAGATAGATAGAGGGATAGATAGAGATAGAAAGATAGATAGATAGATAGATAGAGGGATAGATAGAGGGATAGATAGATAGATAGATAGATAGATAGATAGATAATGATAGATATATAAAGATGGATGGATGGATGGATAAATGGATGGATAAATGGGTATCTAATAGATAGATGTTACCTGTGTGTGGATGATTTTGTGTCTGCACAGGGTACTCGCTTGCCTAAATCCTTTGCCACAAACTTTGCACACAAATGGTCTGGCCCCTGTGTGCACTGGCATGTGTCTGGTCAGATTGTAATGTGCATTGAAAACCTAGGAAGGAAAAATTCGGGAGGAAAAGGGGAAATTAAAAGATTGTTAGGGCAAGCCGTTTATTTTATTTTACCTTTATCTGAAACGAAAATGTAAAAAAAAACCCCACTAATATATCTATATATAAATATATATATATATATATATATATATATATCTATATATCTATATATATATATATATATATATATAGCTGCGTAAAAACTATATATATATGCGGCTGGAATTTTATATTTATACATTTACTTTAAGCAGCTACAAGTTGCAGCCCGCTGCAGTCAGGACTTGCTGAGACTTCTAGTTCCATATAGTTGCTATCATGAGATTAACATTTATTTTAGGTCTATAACTGTTAGATTTGGATTTTTCCACTTTTCAATAAGTTATTTTAGATTTATAGAATCGATTCTTATTTTAAATCTACCACTAAACTGTAAAGGATTGTATGAATATTGTGAATTAGCATGAATATCAGTGCGCAGAGGCCGTTCCGCAGGGGCGCGCCTTACCTTGCCGCACACTTCGCAGGTGAAGATCTTGGGCTTCCCATCCACGGGGCTGGTGCTGAGCTTGCTGTGGGATTTTGGGTTCCTGTCCACACTCAGGGCAGTGTTCTCCTTCATCACCTGGTCCAGTTGGCCTGGTAGACGCTCCTTGTGTGGATATTGAGGAAGGGGGTATTTGTCTGGACAGAGACTCGAAATTTTAGCATTTTCCAATAAATAGAGTTTGTGGTGGGCACTTAGTGTCGCCTGGGACTGGGCATTTAAAATACTAGATGGAATTAGCTGTCCATTGAGGATTTCTGTGGGGTTGTAGGCAGAGTCCAGGTAGTTGAAATAATAAAGGGGTCCATTAGTTCCTGGTGGGATGCCTACTGTTTGGTTGATGACCTGAGGTTTTATAACCCTGGTGTTTGGCACAATCGAGTGGCCCATGTTGAGATCGTTCTTGCAGCACATGCCACAATTAGTCTTGCACAGCCCAGCAGAGTTACATATAGGAGCCCTCAAACTGTTCTTCCAGAGCTCGGAATAGTTCAGCAGGGTCTTGGAGTGGACATCATACCCCAAAGTCTGCACTGGGATCATGCAAGGAATTGGAGAACAAAGGTTCAAGATCTTCTTAGCTTCGCTTTCCAGTCCCTGGTTGTGGTCAAAAACTGTAGGCTTTGGCTCTGAAGATTTAGCCATAATTCTTTCAATGGAGAAGGCCAGTGATTTGGGGGTGCTGGATGCCCCATTTCTTCCCTCCAGGCGCTGGCAGGAGGACATGACTGAAGGAGGGCATGGAGCTGCAGAGCTTGCCATCCCTGCAAGAACTTAACTGAGCGCAGCAGCCAACTGCAAGTCACTGCTGTCCTCTGTCTATATCTGCATTCCAAGGAAGCCAGAGGAGAAATCAATTTAATAAGCAACTTGCTCATGTCATGTCATCTATTTACATTCAAATGAACAAACCCCCTGAACAATGACACCCAGGGATGCCAGATTAATGCTCATTAAGCAGCTCACACAAAAGTAACAGGCAAGGTAGGACCTTGTTAGGAAAACCCAGGCTGCCTGGTGATGATGATGATGGTGATGATGATGATTATCCTCCATCCACTCTACAGTCTAATGTTATTGCAGATCGCAGAGTGAGCACTTACCTCTGGCAGAGCAGGAGCTGGGGGCTGCAGAGCACAGACCCTGCTGTCACATCTCACAGGCTGCACTGAGATCAGTGTCTTCTGCACTTAGCTGACATCACATGAAGTCACAGTCACTCCAAGCAGAATGACAGCTTGTTACAGCAAGTGGAGTCTCAGGACTCACCCCCAGCTCTGATCAATGGAGGTGCACAGACAAAACACCAAACTAAGTTGAATGGGGAGGACCCCCAATCACAGCAGCAATGGACCCTCACTCATCCCCAGGATTAAGGCTTCATTCTCCAGTGTGAGAATCATTTGTGCATTGCATATTCCACCTACAGAGAGAAATTCTCTAATTCATGGACAAGAAACAACCAGCAGCAGCAATAGCACCGAGCAAAGCAATATATAGTGTCATGGAGGAATTAGGACACCTAATGCTGTGTGTAACCCATCCAATATCTCTCTATCCCTCTATCTATCTATCTATCTATCTATCTATCTATCTATCTATCTATCTATATATCCCTCTATCTATCTATCTATCTATCTATCTATCCCTCTATCTATCTATCTATCTATCTATCTATCCCTCTATCTATCTATCTATCTATCTATCTCTCTATCCATCTATCTATCTATCTATCTATCTATCTATCTATCCCTCTATCTATCTATCTATCTATCTATCTATCCCTCTATCTATCTATCCCTCTATCTATCTATCTATCTATCCCTCTATCTATCTATCTATCCCTCTATCTATCTATCTATCTATCTATCTATCTATCTATCTATCTATCTATCTCTCTCTCTATCCATCTATCTATCTATCTATCTATCTATCTATCTATCTATCTATCTATCTATCTCTCTATCTATCTATCCCTCTATCTATCTATCTATCTATCTATCTATCTATCTATCTACCTATCTATCTATCTATCTATCTATCTATCTATCTATCTATCTATCTCTCTCTCTATCCATCTATCTATCTATCTATCTATCTATCTATCTATCTCTCTATCTATCTATCCCTCTATCTATCTATCTATCTATCTATCTATCTACCTATCTATCTATCTATCTATCTATCTATCTCTCTCTCTCTCTATCCATCTATCTATCTATCTATCTATCCCTCTATCTATCTATCTATCTACATATCATCTATCTAGAATCTTGATATTATCTATCTATCTATCTATCTATCTATCTATCTATCTATCATCGACCAGTAACACAACTTGATGCAGTAATGTTGCTACATTTTTTGGCACAAAAATCTATATACACATGTATATATTTTTTTCAATAAATGCAATACGCATGTACAAACTTGAATATAATGTTCTATCTATCTATCTATCTATCTATCTATCTATCTATCTATCTATCTATCTATCTATCTATCTATCTATCCCTCTATCTATCTATCTATCCCTCTATCTATCTATCTATCTATCTATCTATTTATCTATATATCCATTTATCCCTTCCTCTATCTATCTATCTATCTATCTATCTATCTATCTATCTATTTATCTATATATCCATTTATCCCTTCCTCTATCTATCTATCTATCTATCTATCTATCTATCTATCTATCTATCCCTCTATCTATCTATCTATCTATCTATCTATCTATCCCTCTATCTATCTATCTATTTATCTATATATCCATTTATCCCTTCCTCTATCTATCTATCTATCTATCTATCTATCTATCTATCTATCGATCCATCTATCTATCTATCTATCTATCTATCCCTCTATCTATCTATCTATCTATCTATCTATCTATCTATCTATCTATCCCTCTATCTATCTATCTATCTCTCTATCTATCTATCCCTCTATCTATCTATCCCTCTATCTATCTATCTATATATTATCTATCTATCCCTCTATCTATCTATCTATCTATCTATCTATCTATCCCTCTATCTATCTATCTATCTATCTATCTATCCCTCTATCTATCTATCTATCTATCTATCTATCCATTTATCTATATATCCATTTATCCCTTCCTCTATCTATCTATCCTTCTATCTATCCCTCTATCTATCTATCTATCTATCTATCTATCTATCTATCTATCTATCTATCTATCTATCTATCTATCATTCTATCCCTCTATCTATCTATCTATCTATCTATCTATCTATCTATCCCTCTATCTATCTATCTATCTATCCCTCTATCTATCTATGTATCTATCCCTCTATCTATCTATCTATCTATCTATATATTATCTATCTATCCCTCTATCTATCTATCTATCTATCCCTCTATCTATCTATCTATCTATATATTATCTATCTATCCCTCTATCTATCTATCTATCCATATATTATCTATCCCTCTATCTATCTATCTATCTATCTATCTATCCATCTATCTATATATCCATTTATCCCTTCCTCTATCTATCCCTCTATCTATCGTTCTATCTATCTATCCCTCTATCTATCTATCTATCTATCTATCTATCTATCTATCTATCTATCTATCTATCTATCCACCCATTTAAGTTTTTCTTTCTTTACATTAGGAACCTTGTAACAAATCACTTCTATGTAAATTTTCCACATTTTCGCCTCCTTTAATGTATGTCTTCTATACATTTTATACGGATATGTCTTCTTCCTATTTGTCCTTTTTGCATATATATATATATATATATATATATATATATATATATATATATATATATATATTTGTGTGTGTGTGTGTGTTATACAAAATATAAATCTAAAAAAAATGT
Source organism: Anomaloglossus baeobatrachus (assembly GCF_048569485.1). Taxonomy (NCBI): domain Eukaryota; kingdom Metazoa; phylum Chordata; class Amphibia; order Anura; family Aromobatidae; genus Anomaloglossus; species Anomaloglossus baeobatrachus. Next base: position 21,884,134 of record NC_134360.1, read on the forward strand.
ACATATGTGAACATATATGTACGTATATAATAATAATATATATATATATATATATATATATATATATATATATATATATATAATGCTCACAAAAATAAAGGGAACGCCAAAATACAAAATCCTTGTTTAATTGTTCCCTTTATTTTTGTTTATTTATATTTATGCATTATATGTATGTGTAATTTTTACTGTTACGCACATGTGCATATTTCTCGTCTCGGTTTGTGGGATGTGAGGATAAAGCTTCGGGAATCTTCTTGGCTTCACCTTTGTGCAGGAGTGTAGAATTCCTCTTGTAATAATTGCATCTTGTGCTGAGGATGAGGAGGCTGCAGATGACCCCGGCCTCAGATGGAGGTTGAGCATTGCCCCATTTCCACCTGTTTAACAAGCAGCCCCTTCTCTTTGGATCTTATTAAATGTTTTTTCCCTATTGAGGGAAGCAGCAATGTTCCCTTCTGCTGCTTTCTCCGCAGCCTCTCAGGCTTCTCTGCATGGGAGCAGGTTTTGTGTTGTTCTAAAATAGAGAGGGATTATCAGGAAGGGGTGTGCGGCAGAGGGGGGGCAGCCGAGAGGTAACAGGCAATCAAAAGGCCCCTTCTTAAAAAAAGAAAGTTTGCAGGAATTCACTGGAGTAGGAGGAGGGGGTTTGGCTTCAGCCCCCAGTGCTCAGCTCCCCCTTCCTATTATAATTGGGGTGCAGTGTTTGCAGACCATCTCACCTCTCCACCACAACAGCCCATGCTACTATGATCACTGCTCTGTCCTGCGAGACCCCCGATTCTTCTCATGAGAGGGTCTCGCAATTTCCCCGATCATTCTCTTTGTTCCTTCTGCAATCACCGGACAATGAGAATTATAGAAAGAACTGCTGTGTGAATAATGGAGATTAATGCAAACTGCATGCCATAGGGAAACATTACAGCACGGATTAACCCTTCATGCGGAGCCATAGTCATAATGCACACAAATCATAGTAGGGTGTGATATATATATATATATACAACACCCACCTATATATATATATATATATATATATATATATATATATATATATATATATATATAATATACTAATAAACACGCATATCTGTGTACCGCTCTGCATATAGATAGATAATAAAAATGCATAAATTAAAAAGTAATCGGTCCACCATAACTCAACACTAACTTTGCACGACTAGCATCTAATAAAAGCAAACAATTTTATATATATATATATTTAGAACAAATGAATTATATATATAATAAATTGTTTGCTTTTATTAGATCACCAGTTGTGCAAAGTTAGTGTTGTGTTTTAATGAACTAATTACTTTTTCCAGCTTTATACATTATTTTCCTAGTTTTATATTGATTTGGTGACATGGTCATATACTGAAATAAATGCCAACATGATCGAAAATGACAATAATATACAAGATGTCTGTTGTGTGCTACTCATTTTTACATGTTTAGAATATTCTGAAAGGTTGTTGAACATGAACTCATGTCTATTTATCTCATATCCATCCATCTATCTATCTATCCATCTGTATCTATCTAGCCCTCTATCTATTATCTACATATATATATATATATATATATATATATATATACATATATATATATATATATATATATATATATATATATATATATATATATATATATATATATATATATATATACACACACACACACACACACACATACTGTATATATATATACATATGTATATATATATACACACTATATATTTATATATATATATATTTATGTATATATATCAAATCAAATAAGCTTTATTGGCAGGGCCAAATACAAATTAGTTTTTCCAAAGCAGGTGTACATTAGGGACTGGGGCTGTGGGGATGGTGGGTGGGGACGGTAGGAAGGATGGATGGGGCACATCCAGGGTGGGGGCTATGGAAGTTCATGGCTTGTGATGGGGCCTATGAGACCGCAGACTATATATATATATATATATATATATATATATATATATATATATATATATATATATATATATATATATATGTATATACACACACATACAATATATTATTATGTTTAATACAAAGTGCCATGACATCTCTGATTGTAAAATGCTCTAGCTATTTTCTATCATGTTACATTTGATGACTTAGTTGTATCCTCTATAACTGCGGATATTAAATGTCCTGTAATAATGTACACCCTGTTCCCTGTTTCTCTCTATAATAGTTTTTTGCACAATATTGAATGTGAGACTATGAGAATGTTTTTAATAGTCAATTAACAACTGTACGACTGGCTATATTCTGAGTAAATAGCAATTATTATAGTATAGTATTGGTAACATCTCCCGTCTCAGATCTTTAGGAACACCTTTCTAAAATTATTATTAATATACATACAATATATATACATTATGTATACACCTAAGTTGAATACTAACTTGAACATGTATTTTTTTTCATATATATATATATATATATATATATATATATATATATACAGTATATACACACACACACACACACACACACACACATATATTATATACATATCTATCTATCTATCTATCTATCTATATATATATATATATATATATATATACATATATATAAAGTAAGTACTCACTAATGAGGTAAACAAAAAATTAAAAAAAATTATATGTATATATATGTGTATATATAAAAATATAAGATTAAATACTAATGAGGTAAACAAAAATTAAAAAAATAAAAAAAAAATATATATATATATATACACACACTGTATATATACAGTATATATACTGTATATATATTTAAATTAATTTGGCTGGAAATATTGATTAAACTGAATATGTCCTTCTTAATTCCTGCTATTTGCAGTGAATGTGCCAGACAAACGTTTTCCCATATTGTAATGATGGCGCGTCCCTCTGATATAATTTTTTGTTCTGTGAGGTGGGACCTCTGGGATCCAAGAAATCTTAAGAATAAGGGGGTCTCAGCTGTAGCATAAACTTGTGTCCCCTTGACTGTTTGTCCTTGAGGAGCAGCGTCTTGGCCACACACTGTGCATGAAGCTGCAGCACTCAGTCCCTGGGATGGCGGATGGGAGAGGCTCTGTAAAGGGAAACCTTGGGAGGGTTTGGAGCACTATAACAGAGATACGGGAACTTTTTAGACAAAACTAATATACAGCTTCCTCCTATGGGAGTTTAGCTGCTGATTTACTGTTTTCTTGTTGAGCTCAATGTATGCTTATTATAAGGCTTCTAAGCTCCCCCTAGTGGTGACTGTCGGCAGTCAGAATGTTAGAAATCATCTTTATAGTTGTAAAGTAAATGTGTCTAGCAGATGAAACGATGAAATAATTTTCACACAAGATGGTTTATTACATTATTAAAGACAGACTGTTTTTTTTTTTAAGTGATACTCTGCCTCACCAATTTCTATCAGATTTCAATCCAACTTCATGGTCCCATCTCCACACATCAGAAATGGTGACAATGATGAGGTGCCAGAGATTGTCTCCATCAGTCACAAGTCCCTGAGTCAGGAAATAAAGGCTGGACAGGGACTGGAACAAGAGTGATGGGGACAGGTATTTTTTTATATTATTTATTTATTTATTTTTATATTTTATTTGATATTTATTTTTTTTCTGTTAGAAAATATAGCTGATGATGATCCCCTATAAAGAGGACCTGTCACTAAGTAAAAATTTGCTAGTTTTTGCTCTTCTTTTAGTTTCGCTGCTTCCCTACAAGTGAGTTTTTGGACACAACCAGCTCAGATGTTCCTCTTTGCTCTGCTACATTACTACAAGTGAGTCTCCTAATGCACCCAGTTCTGCTGTTCCTCTGGGTTCTGCTTCTATCCTACAAGTGAGTATCCTGACATACCCAGCTCTGCTCTTCTTGTGGGTTCTTTTACATCACTACAAGTGAGTCTCCTGACATACACAGGTCTGCTGCTCCTCTTTGCTCTGCTACATCAACACTAGTGAGTCTCTTGACATATCCAGCTCTAATGTTCTGCTACATTGCTACAAGCCCCCTGACATACGCAGATACAGGTAGGATTTTCTTGTGGGTTCCGCTACATCACAAGTGAGTTTCTGAACATATACAGCTCAGATGTTCCTCTTTGCTCTGCTACATCACTACAAGTGTGTATCCTGACATACTCAGTTCTGCTGTTCCTCTGGGTTCTTCTTCTATCACTACAAGTGAGTATCTTGACATTCCCAGCTCTGCTGTTCCTTTTTGCTCTGCTACGTCAACACTAGTGAGTCTCTTTACATATCCAGCTCTAATGTTGTGCTACACTGCTACAAGTAAGTCCCCTGACATACCCAGATATGATGTTCTCTTTGGTTCTGCTACATCACAGGTGAGTTTATGGACATACCCAGCTCACATGTTCCTCTTTGCTCTCCTACATCAATACTAGTGAGTCTCTGGACATATCCAGCTCCAATGTTCTGCTACACTGCTACAAGTAAGCTCCCTGACATACCCAGATATGATGTTCTTTTGGGTTCTGCTACATTACAAGTGAGTTTATGGACATACCCAGCTCAGACGTTCCTCTTTGTTCTGCTACATCACTACAAGTGAGTCTCCTAACACACCTCTGCTGTTTCTCTGGATTCTACTTCTATCCCTACAAGTGAGTATACTGACATACCCAGCTATGCTGTTCTTGTGGGTTCTGCTACATCACTACAAGTGAGTATCGTGACATACTAAGGTCTGCTGTTTCTCTTTGCTCTGATACATCAATTCTTGTGAGTCTCCTGACATATCCAGCTCTAATGTTCTGCTACAGTACTACAAATCCCACGACATACCCAGATTTGCTGATCTGCAGGATTTTGCTATATTAGTAGATTCTATCTACTTATTCAAATCCAGGTGTTTGAGAATCCACCTCACCAGGTGACCCTGATTCCCTGAAAATATGCTGTACTCCAAAAATATGTCCTAGTTGTGGTTCATAAGGAAGTGTCAAAGAAGCTAAAAAGATAAGGAATACAGCAGGACTCGTCATCAAAGAAATGAGACATCCCCAAAAAAAAACAGAAATTCACCAGACCCTAAACAATTACAGTTGGCAAGTGCCGTTGGTGGATGGTGGATGGGCTCTCACACAGAGATCTGCATCACGGTCAGGTTCCTCGCTGTTCCACTTGCATTGCACTGCAGCTCTCACAAACAGATCGGGTACCAGTATCATTCTACACCAGTGATACTGCTTCAGTCACCAGGGGGAGCCAACTGTTTGAGAATGCAGGGGGGCCTGACAATGATGCAGATTTGTATGTGAGATCCTATTCAATTGCCAACTCTAATTATTTGGGGTCTGGTAAGTGCGATTCTATTAGGGTTTTTTTTAGTATGCTTAAAAAATAAGCCATACTCCAAAAATAAACCCTAGTTGCAGTTTCCTAACAAAGTGTCCAAGCAGATAAAAAAGTTAAACAATACAGCAGGACTCTTCAGCAAAGAAAGCAGACACTATCAAAAGAATGCATACCCCACCAAAAGGCAGACATCCACAAAAGAAAGCAGACCCCCCCCAAAAAAAAACACCTCCCACTCACCAGACCCCAAACAATTACAGTTGGCAAGTGTCAATGGTGGATGGGCTCTCACACAGAGATCTGCATTGCTATCAGGTCCCTCACCATTCCAGTTACATTGCACTGCAGCTCTCACATAGATTGGGTACCAGTATCACTCCGCGTGAGTAATACTGCTTCCAGTCACCAGAGGGAGCCAACCGCTGTAGAACACAGGGGGACCTGACAGCCACGCAGATCTGTATGTGAGAGCCCATTCTCTTGATAACTCTAATTGTTTGGGGTCTGGTAAGTGCAATTCTTTTAGGGGGTGTCTGCTTTCTTTGAGAGGTAAACTTATCAGTATATAGAGAATAATACATTTAAGCAGCTAATTTAACCCTTTGTAAATAGGGTGTGTATCCACCACTATAGGACTGGACCATGAGAATAGCAGATCAGACAAGAAAATGTGCATCTGACCCAGTAATAGGAGGAACACAAAATGTTGATGTTCCGGAATGTGATGATGATTAGATTTCAATAAATGTTGATTTATTTTTGTTCTAGAATAAATGTGGATTGTTATTTATGAGAAAATATAAAACACCCCCTGGAATAAGCAAAAAATAATATAAGCCCCTGTCTTCTTTTCGAGGAATCTTGGTATTACATTGGCTGGTTATCCACTTTTTCTGGACTTTGAACTCCAGTTTGGACTGATATTAGGCGCTGTTGGCGATGGTGGGTGTTTTTAGTGCCCCCTGGGTTACCCTCATATTGGTATTTTGTAATATGTACCTGTCTGATGACAGGGGGATGTTTAGCTCTAATATCAGCTATTTCTGACATCTACAAGGGCAGAAAGCGTCTCATTAAGAGACTGTGACCGCAGGTCAGCCGAGCCGCCCGGAAGCAGTGAGATCATGCCGGGAGCATTTTCACAACTTGGCACAAACCTTGTAATATGACAACCCCGGTAAAGTGTTCATATCTACTTATGATGACGTGAATCGTAATTATTCTCCAGCAACTACTGGAAACTTTCCGATGGGATCAGCGACAAGTGAACGGGTGCACCGAACCAACCACAAAAAATAATACAGTGACGCTGAAGGACAAACTTGGCCATGCCGTCTGTTTCTGTCCTTGTTCCTCTCTGTCTCTCTTCTCTTTATACATTGATGCCCACATGGGCACTTTATATTTAACTAGCTGTACTATCCGGCTTCGCCCGGGTTAATAACTGCTGTTAACAAAATAGAATGTATTAACAAAAATGTATTCTGCACACAAAAACCACAAAACAAATAGATAGAAATGTAATTATGTCTGTCTCTCCTTCTGTATATATCTCTCTGTCTCTCTCTATCTCTTTGTCAGTCTGTCTCTTCCCCTGTCCGTCTCTGACTGTCTCTGTCTCTTTCTCTGTCTGTCTCAATCTCTTTCCCTGTCTATCTATCTCTTTCCCTGTCTGTCTATCTATCTCTGTCACTTTCCCTGTCTGTCTCTTACCCTGTCTCTCTCTTTCCCTCTGTCTCTTTCCCTGTGTCTGTCTCTTTGTCTGTCTCTTTACCTGTCTTTGTCTGTCTCTTACCCTGTCTGTCTCTTTCCCTCTCTTTCCCTGTCTGTCTGTTTCCTCGTGTCTGTCTCTCTCTTTGTCTGTCTGTCTCTTTACCTGTCTGTGTCTGTCTCTTAACCTGTCTCTCTTTCCCTCTCTTTCCCTGTCTGTCTCTTTCCATGTCAGTCTGTCTCTTTGTCTGTGTCTGTCTCTTTGTGTCTGTCTCTTACCCTGTCTATGTCTGTTTCTTACCCTGTCTATGTCTGCCTCTTTCCCTGTCTGTGTCTGTCTCTTTCCCTGGCTGCATTGTGACACGCCAACATTCCATATAAGGGCGTGGCTGCGCATTCTTCTGAAGTTCTGGCTGCACTGTGGCTCCCAGCTCCATTCGCTTTAATGGAGGCAGGTTTTGTGGTGAATAACTGTAAAGCGCGGGGTTAAAACTTCCCCTCAAAACATAGCCTATGACGCTCTCAGGGTCCAGAAGTGTGAGTGTGTAAAATTTTGTGGCTGTAGCTGTGACGGTGCAGATGCCAGATCCAGGACATACACACACATACATACACACACACACACACACACACACACACACACACACACACACACACATATACATACACACATTCAGCTTTATATATTAGATTGTCTCGATTAATGAAGCAGCTGGTATATATTTCGCCAGCTATGGGGTCACTGTAAATAATAAAAGTATGCCAGGGCAAGAGCGGACACAGAGAAAAGAGGCCCCTATGCAAAACCAATATATGGGCCCTTAGTAGTGACAGTCATGTGGTTTCTGGCCATAGAAGGTCACAGCATTTGGCTGTGCAAAATACTCCCTGACTTTCCATTGCTCCTGCTGTCAGTATTCATTGGTATAGGTAGCTTTCCTGATGGATTTTCTCTCTCTTTTGTACCCAGCAGGAGTTCACCTTCCTCCCAGCTGCTGATCATCAGCATTATCTTGGTGCTTATATACCCCTTCCTTCCTTGAACTGGTGCTGGTGATATTTTCAGTTCATTCTAGCTCTGGTTGCAAGCAGGTGGCTTGTACTCCTCTGTGGTATTGTTGCTGAAAACGTTGCTGAACTTCTAACTGAGTCATGCATTTTTCCCTTGTGTGTCCTCCTTGGGTCTTCTATAGTGGTTAGTGAGGTTGACGAAGAGCTCATCCCATCCGTTCCCTACTTAGGGTCCAGCACTATGGATACCTAGAGACAGGTATCTGGTTCGGCATATAGGTGCAGGACCCATCCAGGGTGGTGAGGGAACCCAGGGACCAGCAGTAGGTTTGGTCAGGGGTCACCATCTTCCCTTTCTCTAGACACAGGGTTTCCCTTCCCTTTCGCGGTGAGCTTGGTACTTCCTAGCGTAACAATGGGTCCTTAGCAGCCCAATAGCTGATCATATTGCACAATTCCACTAGCTTTGGGGGTGGATGTGGCCCCATTATGACTTTGCGGCTGCTCAGGGTGCACCAATAGTATATCCACTTCTGTGTCAGGGCAGTATCAGAAATGTTTGGTACCTAAAGCTATAATCCAGGGTCAGACACAGACAGAAGGGGGCCCCTGTGCAAAAACAATAATATGGGCTCATTGCAGTCTAAGAGCTCATTTCAATAGACTATTGTGGAGGTGGATGGGGCCCCCTTACCTCTTGAGCCCCTATGCGACTGCCCAGGTCACATTAATAGTATGGCCCCTGGTCAAAGTCATTAATAGTGATTTTAGTGCTCGCTCATCACTAGTCATTCTTTTTTTTTTGGGGGGGGGGGGACGGGACGGACACTATAGAGGGAACCTGAGATTGGCATTGCAAAAGGGGAATGCAGCTGTACTTGCTCAAAGAATCATTGTAATTGATACTATAGTGGGGAGCTTGACTACTGCCACTAGGTTTATGGGGACACCTTGATGAATTTGACCTCAACTAGTGTCATGGGTGACAGACAGTCATGTGGTTTCTGGCAATAGAAGGTCACAGTGTCTGGCTGTGCAAAATGTTCCCTGACTTTCTATTGTTCTTGCTGTCAGTATTCATTGGTATAGGTAGCTTTCCTGCTGGGAATGTGATATATACCCAAAATAATAATGATAAAAATCCGTAAAACAAAAGGGATGTGATATATACCCCAAATAATAATGATAAAAAACCCATAAAAATAAAAGGGATGTGATATATACCCCAAATATAACTGATAAAAAACCCATAAAAATAAAGGGATGTGATATATACCACAAATAATAATGATAAAAAACAATAAAAATAAAAGGGATGTGATATATACCCCAAATAATAATGATAAAAAAACTATAAAAATAAAAGGGATGTGATATATACCCCAAATATAACTGATAAAAAACCCATAAAACTAAAGGGATGTGATATATACCACAAATAATAATGATAAAAAACAATAAAAATAAAAGGGATGGGATATATACCCCGAATAATAATGATAAAAAACCTAACAATAAAAGGAATGTGATATATACTCCAAATAAAAATGATAAAAAAACATAAAAATAAAAGGGATGTGATATATACCACAAATAATAGTGATAAAAAACAATAAAAATAAAAGGGATGTTATATATACTCCAAATAATAATGATAAAAACATAAAATATAAGGGATGTGATATATACCCCAAATAATAATGATAAAAAACATAAAAATAAAAGGGATGTGATATATACCCCAAATAATAATGATAAAAAACATAACTGTAAAAATGATGTGATATATACCCAAAATAATATTGATAAAAACCCCCATTAAAAATAAAAGGGATATGATATATACCCCAAATAATAATGATAAAAATCCCATAAAAATAAAAAGGATGTGAGATATACCCAAAATAATAATGATAAAAAACCCCATAAAAATAAAAGAGATGTGATATATATATACCCATAATAATAATAATAATAATAATAATAATAATAATAATAATAATAATAATATAATATCATAAAAATAAAAGGGATGTGATATATACCCAAAATAATAATGCTCAAATAAATGTAACAGTGACATGAGCCTGAAAGACAGGACTATAACCCAATAGCATAGGAAAGATTTCAGTTTGATAGAAAGAGAATTCTATTTATTTATAACTTAGCTCTTGAACTTATTTTGCACTTTGGTGCCATTTTTACCCATTTTCCTTTGTAAAAAGGAAAATTCTGTGGCTACAATAAAATTTTTGTCGTAAATATATAATTATTTTTTTTTCACCAACCAATGGTATAAAATTCTGTGGTGTCAATATAACTGCAGACCAAGATTAATTCATTGAGCGGTGTACTTTAAATGATGGGGTCACTTATCTGGCGGCTCTACTGTTCTGGCACCTCAGGGGCTTTTCTAATAAGCTATTGCACCCGCAAACCATTCCAGCAAAATCTGAAGTCCATTATATAGCTCCTTCCCTTCTCCACTTTGTACTGTACCTAAAAAGTAGTTTTCAACCACATATAGGGTATTGGCGTTTTATTGTTTATTTTCTTCCATGACCCTTTTTAAAATTCAAAACTTTGAGGCCAAAGCAACATTTTAGTGGACAAAGTGATAATTTTCATTTACTCAGCCAAATTATATACAATTCTATGAATCGCCTGAGGGTTAAACATGCTCACTAATCTCCTACTTGAATTTCTCAATATGTATAGTTTTCATAATTGGGTCACTTGTGGGGGAGCGCCACTGTTTAAGCGCATCAGGGGCTCTGCAAATGTGACATGGCATCTGCTATTGATTCCAGCCAATTTTGGGTTCCAAAAATCAAATGGTGGTCCTTCCCTTCTGAGCCTTGCCGGGCGCCGAAACAGTAGTTTTCCACCACATATGGGGTTTCACCGTACTCAGGAGAAATTGCGCAACAAACTGTATGGTGTATTGTTTCTTTTTACCCTTGTGAAAAAAAAAAAAAGGCTAAAGCAACATTTTTTTGAGAAAAATTAGTGCTTTCTATTTTCATGGCTCAACGATATAAAATTCTGTGAAACACCTCATGACACATCCAGAAAAAAATCCTGAGGGATCTATTTTACAAAGTGGGGTCACTTGTGGGGAGTCTGTACTGTTCAGGCACATCAGGGACTCTCCAAACTCAACATTGAGTTTGCTATCGATTCTAGCCGTTTTTGCTTTCCAAAAGTCAAATGGCACTCCTTCCCATCCAAGCTTTTCTGTGCACCCAAGCAGTAGTTTTCCATGACATATGGGGTATCTGAATACTAAGGAGAAATTTCACAACGAATTTTACAATACAATTTTTCCAGTTATCCTTGTAGAAAATATATTTTTTTTGGCTAAAGTTACATTTTTGTGGGAAAAAGTTAAATTTTCATTTTTTCCTTCCACATTGTTTTAATTCAGTGAAGCTCCTAAAGGGTTAATAAACTTCTTGAAAGTGCTTTTGAGAACTTCGAGGGGTACAGTTTTTAAACTGGGGTAATTTATGAGTATTTTCTGTCACGTAGGCAAAGTCACTTTAAATGTGATGTGATTCCTAAAACTTGGTTTTGTAAATTTTGTTGGAAAAATGAGAAATTACTGATAAAATTTAACCCTTATAAATTCATAACAAGCTGGACTGGATCCATTGAAATTTTCTATAGTTATTACCTCATAAATTTAAATTGTCTCTCCAGGTAGGAGACAAACTCTAGCGCCACCTATTGGAAGTAGCAATCCTAAAAGTCAAAAGTGGCCTTTTAACAAGCTTTTTCATATGACTTAGGACTTTTAGGAAAGGTACTTCCAATAGGTGGCGCTAGAGTTTGTCTCCTTTCCTGGAGAGACAATTTGAATATTTCCCAGAGGGGCGTGGCAGCTTTAAGACCCCTCACTGGCAGCCAGACTACCGCATAAATGACACTTGTCAGAATTTAAAAAATTGGCCTGGTCAGGAAATTCAAAACAGGCTCGGAGGTTAACGTTTGCTCTACAATATTTAGACAAGTCTGTGAAATACTGGAGAATATAGTCTGGTGAGATGAGGCCAACATTGAACTTTTTGGAGGCCATAATACACACCATGTTTGGAGGCCAAAAGGCAACTCACCCTCAAAATACCAACAGTGAAGTGTGCAGGTGGGAAAATCATGGTGTGGGGCTATTTTTCAGCCTATGGCACTGGCAAACTTCATATCATTGAAGGAAGGATGAATGGAAAAATGTACCGAGACATTCTTGATGAAAATCTGCTGTCATCTATCAGGATGATGAAGATGAAACGAGGGAGGACATTTCAGCAAAACAATGATCCCAAATACACGGCCAAGGAAACTCTCAACTGGTTTCAGAGAAAGAAAAAAAAAAAGCTGCTAGAATGGCCGAGTCGGTCACCAGAGCTGAATCCAATAGAAAATATAAGGAACTAAAGCTCAGAGTTCATAGAAGGAGCCGGGACCTGCAGGATGTGAAGAGTGTGTGTATGGAAGAATGGGCCAAAATCCACCTGAGCAATGCAAGTGACTAGTGTCTCCATACAGGATGTGAGGAGTGTGTGTGCGGAAGAATGGACCAAAATCCACCTGAGCAATGCAGGTGACTAGTGTCTCCATACAGGATGTGAGGAGTGTGTGCAGAAGAATGGGCCAAAATCCACCTGAGCAATGCAAGTGACTAGTGTCTCCATACAGGATGTGAGGAGTGTGTGCGGAAGAATGGACCAAAATCCACCTGAGCAATGCAGGCGACTAGTGTCTCCATACAGGATGTGAGGAGTGTGTGCGGAAGAATGGGCCAAAATCCCACCTGAGCAATGCAAATGACTAGTGTCTCCATACAGGATGTGAGGAGTGTGTGTGGAAGAATGGCCCAAAATCCACCTGAGCAATGCAGACGACTAGTGTCTCCATACAGGATGTGAGGAGTGTGTGTGCGGAAGAATGGGCCAAAATCCACCTGAGCAATGCAAATGACTAGTGTCTCCATACAGGATGTGAGGAGTGTGTGCGGAAGAATGGGCCAAAATCCATCTGAGCAATGCAAATGACTAGTGTCTCCATACAGGATGTGAGGAGTGTGTGTGGAAGAATGGGCCAAAATCCACCTGAGCAATGCAGGTGACTAGTGTCTCCATACAGGATGTGAGGAGTGTGTGCGGAAGAATGGCCCAAAATCCACCTGAGCAATGCAGACGACTAGTGTCTCCATACAGGATGTGAGGAGTGTGTGCGGAAGAATGGGCCAAAATCCACCTGAGCAATGCAGGCGACTAGTGTCTCCATACAGGATGTGTGGAGTGTTTGTATGGAAGAATGGGCCAAAATCCACCTGAGCAATGCAGGCGACTAGTGTCTCCATACAGGATGTGTGGAGTGTTTGTATGGAAGAATGGGCCAAAATCCACCTGAGCAATGCAGGCGACTAGTGTCAATCTTGAAGCTTTAACAAAGGCTTTTTGTAGAAATTATTAAATACATTTGAGTAAGCGTGTTCAATACATTTTTCTGTGTCATTTCTCATGATTGATTGTTCTCAGTGGGATGAACAAAGTAATAATCTTGTAGTTACTTTTTAATTGATAACAAAAATAAAATAAATGATGTTGCAAAGCAAACTTTCGAGACTTATTAGGTCTCTTCTTCAGGCATGGCATAAACATGTGCCCAGAAATAAGTACACAACATTGGACAATGAGGTCACAGGAGATTGTCAGGCCTCGTGAAGAACACTGTGGACCACCGCAGAGAAAGGCAGCCATAGGAGGAGTGAACAGGGATGACCACCAGGACTGCTGTGCAACATATGGACTTCATCCATTAACGTTATACATGGGAATGATTTGTGCAATAAAAGAAAGTAGAAGAAATCCAACTTTTAGAAGCTCCTTTTCTAAAACGTATAGATGTTAATGGCAATTGGACATAGATGAACATGATCAGTTAACAGCACAATACAGCCTACACACTACATGGCCATAATATTACTGATAGTCATTTTATTTATTGTGTTTTACGATATTGCCCATGCCTGTTGAAAAAAGTTTCAGCACTCAGGCAAAATATATCTTTGTACCGTGTTAGCCAGTAGAGATAAAAAAAAATTGTTTAAAAGAACTGAGAGTCCTCAGTGGTTGATACCTTTTAATGGCTAACTGAAAAGATGGTAATAATTGCAAGCTTTCGAGACTACTCAGGTCTCTTCATCAGGCATGGTATAACACAAAATCTATATATATATATAAATATATAAATATATATATATAAATATGTGACTCTTCAGATTTTGTGTTATACCAAGCCTGATGAAGAGACCTGAGTAGTCTCGAAAGCTTGCAATTATTACCATCTTTTCAGTTAGCCATTAAAAGGTATCAACCACTGAGGACTCTCAGTTCTTTTAAACAATTTTTTTTTTAGCACTCAGGCATGCACTCTCTATGGAGAAACGTTATTGGTACAATAGGTTAGTACTCAAAGGCTTAGCAACATGTTGAGCTAAATGTGTATGCTACTGTTACGAGGGAGTACGGATAGAACAGGGGCTCCTAGGCTGACCATAAGACTGGGGCCCCTGTGCTGTCCCTTATCTCGAAGGTAGACTTGATAGTAGCCAGGTTTGAGCCTCTAACATGGCCGTCTCCTGTCAAAGCCCTGATACTACTTCCTCCTCACCTGTCCCCCGATATCCAGCAACTAGAGTACCCTGTAGAAATTTTTGCACACTTTGACCCTCACACAGTCTCTGACTCTTCTCTTACCACTGTCCTCCACATCTTCACTCCACGACACAGACATAATTTTCTACAACGCCACGGTCGGTTTACCTATTGACTCAGTTGCTCCTGTCGTTCTTGTAGTGTGTGACCAATCAATAGACGACCCTTGCACCAACCTCAATAAAAAGCTTCAACAAATGTCCAGGGTTGCAGAGCGGTGCTGGACGAAAACAAACTCGTAAGATAACTTCACCACATTCAAACAGAAAACGTTCACATTCCCCTTACTAACGTTCTACTTATTGCCAAAGCAAACAGACAATTCTCTATAAATTTCCTTCTAGACCAGTCGTCTGCATACGACACAGTCGACCACTTACATTTACTCCAGCTCCACTCCACCCTTGGTGTCAGAGACCTCGCCTTCTCCTAGATCTCCTTATAACTCTCCAACCGCACATTTAGCATCTCCCATTACCACATTACATCCCCATCCCACCCTCTCTTTGTTGGCATCCCTCAAGGCTCTGTTCTGGGACCCTTACTGTTCTTCATCTATACCTTTGGCCTGGGACAACTCAAAGTCCCACTGCTTCCAGTACTCCCTATACGCCGATAACCCTCAGATATACCCAATATATCTATTACAATAAATGACACCACGCTCTTCCCAATACCCGAAGTCCACTGCCTTGGAGTAACCCTCTATTCTGCCCTGTCCTTCAAAGCTCTCACCACATCCTACCGTCTCCAACTAAAATATATATTCTAGAATTCGTTCTTCCTCAACCCTTAATCTGCTAAATTATTAGTGTATGCCCTCATCATCTCCCGCCTCAACTACTGCAATATCCTTCACCCCTCCGTAAATCCCTTCATTAGTTCCCAATTCCCCAATGTATCTTTTTCAAACTGCTAACACTGACTTACATATCTTTCCATAATCTGTCTCCTCCATACTCTGGAAGCCACCTCTCGAAGGCGGGCTTTGCACACTACGACATCGCAAGCCGATGCTGCGATGCCGAGTGCGATAGTCCCCGCCCCCGTCGCAGCAGCGATATCCTTGTGATAACTGCCGTAGCGAACATTATCGCTACGGCAGCTTCACATGGACTCACCTGTCCTGCGACCGTCGCTCTGGCCGGCGACCCACCTCCTTGTTAAGGGGGCGGGTCGTGCGGCGTCACTGCGACGTCACATGGCAGGCAGCCAATAGGAGCGGAGGGACGGAGATGAGCAGGATGTAAACATCCCGCCCACCTCCTTCCTTCCGCATATCCTACGGAAGCCGCAGTGACGCCGGTAGGAGATGTTCCTCGCTCCTGCGGCTTCACACACAGCGATGTGTGCTGCCACAGGAGCGAGGAACAACATCGGACCGTCGCGTCAGCGTAATAATGGATTACGCCGACGCTGCACCGATGATACGATTACGACGCTTTTGCGCTCGTTAATCGTATCATCGAGCCTTTACACACTACGATGTCGCCTGCGATGCCGGAAGTGCGTCATTTTCAATTTGACCTCACCGACATCGCACCTGCAATGTCGTAGTGTGCAAAGCCCGCCTAAGCCTCATGTTTTGTTCGTGGGGTTTGCACTATATTAGTGGGTCCACTGGACCAAAAGTACCATTCACTTGCCTGGGGGAGCAAACTGGACCGGCTGCTTAGTTTTTACACACACTCGTAAGCAGCTGGCAGAGTGCAGCCCCAGGGGATATGCAGTACCCTGGCAGCTGGTGCCATGGACACAGGACAGTCTCTGGTAGCAGTGACAGCAGCAGCTGTGAGAGTATTGGATCTATCCGGGATGGATAGATACAGCAGCAGCGTCCGACGTGGATACTTGCAGTGGCGGGTATTGTGGTAGCCAGCCGACGTGGATGGTAGCAACAGCAGATCAGCAAACTTGTACAGCACTGAAATATAGATAATTGTCAGCAGCAGCACTCAGCACAATGACAGCAACTGCACAAAGGGAACTGAGAACTGGCAATGCAACTAACTCATTGCCCAAGCACCTACCTTAAGGGGAAGGTGCCTTAAATACCTGAAAACTCTGAGCTGACCAGAGAGGCACTTCCGGGTGGATGGATGGATAGATACAGCAGCAGCGGCCGGCGTGGATACTTGCAGTGGCCGCTATTGTGGTAGCCAGCCTGCGTGGATGGTAGCAGCAGCAGATCAGCAAACTTGTACAGCAGTGAAATATAGATAATTGTCAGCAGCAGCACTCAGCACAATGACAGCAACAGCACAAAGGGAACTGAGAACTAGCAATGCAACTAACCCATTGCCCAGGCTCCTCCCTTAAGGGGAAGGTGCCTTAAATACCTGAAAACTCTGAGCTCACCTGAGAGGCACTTCCGGGTTATGGGCAAAAACTCGCCGAAACGCAGGGGAAAAAACTCACCGAAACGCAGCAAAAACATATTGAAACTATGCAAAAACGCAGGGGAAAAAACATATCAAAACACATCAAAAACACACCAAAACGTAAAAAAAACGCATGGAGTGCACTGTGTAAAAAAAATGCATGCAGTGCACTGGCCCTTTAAGAAAAGGGGCATGGCCACGCGCATCCTTCAGGCAGAACCAGGAAGCCTGTAAGGTGTACACCAGCTCTGGGATGGGGCAGCAACCTCAGGACGGCTGGGTAGGTGAGAGAACTGACATCTCCACTGGGGGAGAGAGCAGGACAGTGCGGGGATGCCTTTATGTGCGTTACACCTCATTCAGAAATCAGTTTTTCATGCACTTATTTTACCCTTTTTTTATTAGAACTAGTCTATGGCCATTTCACGTGTTCGTGTTTCTTTTGTGGACTCAGTGAGCACAAGAAAAGAAAAATTAAGGAAACATCCATTGTGATCTGAGTCATAGATCAAAATCACCCATTCAAGTCTAGAGATAGACAGGTAATGTGTAAAAGAATTGTGAAACATTGATGTATGATTAAAATGAAAAGAATTATTTCGAAACGCGAAGGTTTTTTTTCTCCACATTTCTACTCCAAATATGTTTTGCACGACTTGCGGCACTTTCACCTTCTGTATTGTTCTTTGTTCGGAAAACGTCTTAAAACCCCGTCATTGTTGTCCCCTATTGAATAACACAAACTCACCTACTCATGTAATTACTATGTTTCAAGGGGGATCGTATACAAGACCAATCCGCCGTGTGTATATCAACCCTTGTGAAAAGTTTCAAAAAACATAAAGAACCAAGTCACGAGAAAATGGAGAGAAAAAAACTGAAATGAAAGGTGAATAGTTCACTTTATAAAGGGGTAGAGTTAGAGTATCCCCCGAGCCTATAATCAACCCCATCTGGCCGGGCTCCAAGTCGCTGGCTGAATGCCGGACGCGGTGCTGGGGTAGGAATAACCTGCCGGTGTTTGTGTTCCTTGCCTGGCGCGTATTGTATGATTGACTCAAGTTCATATTGTGATGTGATTGTGAACTAATCCCGTAGACGCGTCTGAGAATCTCCCATTGTCCTTTTGTGATTCTGCGGAATGTTGTGGCTTAGAAAAGTTGGAAGAAAAAAAAGGAGGAAAGTATAAAAACCACCTCCCGTATCAGATTCTGTTCTCAGATAATGTAGTCATACCTCATTTATATCAAGTGTATAAACATCCTCGTTGGACCACATGGTTGTGCCTATCAGGTTGTGTTCACACCTTGCGTTTTTGCAGCTTTTTTTTTACCGCTTTTTCTTTTATTGCATATTAAAGCCCTGTGCGCACAGTGCAATTTTTGTTGCTTTTTTTGTTGCAGTTTGTTGCCCTAAACTGCATGCATTTCCTTTCCCAACAAAGTCTATGAGAATTCAGAAAAAATTGCTTCTTTTTTTGCCTGCAGTTTTGGGTGCAGAAAAAAGAAGCAGCATGTCAATTCTTTTTGCATTTTTCCCTGCGTTTTTCCATTAAATATAGTGGGAAAACACATGGGCAAAAATGTACCGAAACATGGCAAAAACGCACTGTAAACGCGTCTAAAACGCGGGGCAAAAACGTATCAAAACACATCAAAAACACATTGAAACTTAAAAAAACGCATGGGCAAAAACTCATCAAAACGCGGCAAAAACGCACCGAAACGAGGCAAAAATGCAGGGTAAAAAACATATTGAAACGCATCAAAAACACACCGAAATGTAAAAAACGCATGGGAAAAAATGCACCGAAATGAGACAAAAACACAGGGGAAAAAACGTATCAAAACGGATCAAAAACACACCAAAACGTAAAACACGCATGGAAAAAAAATCACCAAAACGTGGCAAAAACGCATAGTAAACGTGTCTAAAACGCAGGGGCAAAAAGGATCAAAAGATATCAAAAACACACCGAAACGTAAAAAACACATGGGAAAAAAAATCACCAAAACGCGGCAAAAACGCACTGAAACTAGGCAAAAATGCGGGGGAAAAAAGTATCAAAACGCATAAAAAACACACTGAAACGTAAAAAACGCATGGGAAAAAATGCACTGAAACGAGGCAAAAACACAGGGCAAAGAGCGTATCAAAACGCATCAAAAACATACCGAAAAGTGAAAAACGCATGAGCAAAAGCTCACCAAAACGCGGCAAAAAACACACCAAAATGAAACAAAAATGCAGGGGAAAAAATGTATTGAAAAACAACAAAAACACACCGAAACATAAAAAACGCATGGGCAAAAACTCACCAAAACGCAGGAAAACCACACTGAAACGAGGCAAAAACGCAGGGGAAAAAAACGTATCAAAATGCATCAAAAACACACCAAAACGTAAAAAACGATGGGCAAAAACCCATCGAAACGAGACAAAAATGCAGGGGAGAAAAAACGTATCAGAACGCATCAAAAACACACCAAAATGTAAAAAACGATGGGCAAAAACTCACCGAAACGCATCAAAAACACATCGAAACGAGACAAAAACGCAGGGGAAAAAATGTATCAAAACGCATCAAAAACACACCGAATCGTAAAAAACTCATGGGAAAAAACTCACAGAAACGCGGCAAAAACGCACTGAAACAAGGCAAAAAACACATGGGCAAAAACGTATCAAAATGCATCAAAAACACACCGAAACGTAAATACGCACTGAAATGAGGCAAAAACGCATGGACAAAAACTCACCAAAACGAGGTAAAAACACACCAAAAATGCATCTAAAACACATGCATTTTGACGTGGCTACTGGGCAAATATTGAAATTTTTGTACTCTAAATATCACAATTTTTCCTAGATTTCCTTTAGCAGTAATGCATATCTATATTTTTATATTCATTGTTTGCATGATTTAGCATTATAGCTTAAGGCTATGTTCACATATTGCTTTTTTTCTGCTATTATTCTGCAGGCAAAACCTGCTGTCTTGGTAGTAAGGCCTTGTGCGCCCTTCTAGCCATTTATTTCACACAAAAAAAACACATGGAATGCAAACGCACCAAAAAACACACCAATAATGCACCAAAAACTCATGTATTTTTTGGTGCATTTTTCTGCCACAAGATGTTTTTTTGGTGCAGAAAATTTCACATGCCCTTTTTTTGCTGTTTTTTTCTGGTGCAGATTATGTCTTTTTTCTACAGTACATGTTTATTTTTTTTATTCACCAAAAAGGCAGAAAAAAACGCAATAAAATCCAGCAAAAACACATGGTTGCATTTTTTCCTCTTCCTCGTTGCTTTCTATGATGAAAAAGCGCTAAAAGAATTGAGATGCTGCAGTTTTCAAAAGCACAGCAGTTTTCCAATTCAGTAAAAAACACAAATGTTTGCATGAGCTTTCTGAAATTCCATAGATTTTGCTGGTATTGTAGAAAACAGCTTTTAATTTGCATAAAAAAAGTTGCAAAAAAACAGCTGTCCCTGCTTATATTTGCATCCCTGTAAAACAGCATTCAGATGTGACCCCAATGCGACTATTAACATTAATAAGGTGTAAGGGAGTTGAGGATTTCTGATGCTTAATTAATTAAACATCGCCATCTGGTGGCCAGAAATTGTAAGAGCAGAAACCAAAAGAAAACATCCGGAACTACAAAGCGAATTGTCAGTTTCCTAGAGGGAATTGATAAGAAGAGACACCAGGTTAGATAACAGTTGTGTCGCAGTTACATTATAAAAGGAATGGCGAGGCCAAGAGGAGAGGAGTTGGCCCCGGAATCCTGTTACAGGAAGGTCGTGTGGCAGTGAATTGGGCTTACAACCCCATCACCACAAAGGGGTCCTAGAGTGGTCAGATCGCGGAGAAGCCCTGAATTATACCTGAGAGAGGAAGATCTGTGGCTTGAACAGTAGGGAAGATCGGTGACCCGAGCTAAGATGAAGATCAGTGACCAGCGCCAGTAGATGCCCATCACCTGCAACAGTAGAATACCATGACCAACGCCTGTAGAAGCCCGTGACCTGTGCCAGTAGAAGACTGTGACCAGTTCTAGTAACAGCCTGTGATCTGTGCCTGTAGGAGCCCGTGACCTGCACCATTAGAAGCCCATGACCTGCATCAGTAGAAGACCGTGACCAGTGCTAGTAGAAGCCCGTGACCTGTGCTTTTAGGAGACCATGACCTGCACCATTAGAAGCCCGTGAACTGCACCAGTAGAAGACCGTGACCTGCACTAGTAGAAGACCATGACCAGGGCCAGTAGAAGATGGTGACCCACACCAGTAGATGACTGTGACCTGCTCCAGTGGATGACCCGTGATCAGCGCCAGTAGAAAACTGTGACCCAATCCGAACTAGGCCCAAGAAATGACCTGACTGTAGCAGAGGACTGTTTCTGTGGTCTGTTGCTTCCTGCTGAGAGATACAGTTTTCAGGGGGAACTTGGGCTGTGCTTCAGAGCATGAAGGTGGTCAGCCAATGGAAGGTGTGCAGAAATCCCCAATTTGGACTTGTGACCTACTAAGTAGTGTCTCCAACCCCGCTAGGGCCTGTACACCATATAGTATTATTTAGGCCATTAGACAACAGTAACAAATAGAGTGATACATACATTTCCCTGCTAAAGGGATCTAATTTACTACTGTTACTTGAGCTATACCAATATTTCACATGTAAAGTGCTAACCCTTGGTTAGTATATAGTTCATAAACTGATGTTGATTCAGCCACCACTGCCTGCTCATTGTCTGCGTCATTGCGTCCAACCACTTGCTTACAAAGGTAAACAGAGTACAAACTGTGAAATTTTGAACTCTATTCCAACAGGGTCTGTCTTTTAAGAACTGTCATGAGCTGGGACAAAGGCTTGTGGTGAAAAAAGCCTCAGAACGCAAAGTACCGAAATGAGCTCTTCAGGTAATTGGTGCAGATATATATGAATTCTTTTAGCAATTTTAACCAGTCTAAGCACTTTAAGCAATAATGAGTAAAGGATAGGACAAAAAAATCAAACATGGTCTTACTGCTGAGACCTTTGTTGTTGGGCCAACTATGATTAATTATTCTTTAAATGTGTTATAAATGCTATTGTTACTCTCCTGTCCCATCGCTGAGAGTGGCCGGTTGGTCCCATCTCTCCTCCTGTGCATCAGGTTTCTATGGTGATGTCATTGATCTGTGTCATTTAAAGCTGGCTCAGGCAGCAGCATGCTGCCTGAGTATTCAGGTAGTTGATGTTTCTGCCCCTGTACTGCAGTATCAATGTAAACTCAGATTTGCTAGTCTGGTCTTCATGGTTCCAGCACTTCTACGTCAAGGTTCCCTGTACAACTCCACTGTTCCATTGGACCAACAAGGACCATGGGGCATGTCTTAGTGGAAACTAGGTGTTGCTCAAAGGGAGCATGTGACTAGATTCTGGAAACTACAGGCAAGCAGGAAACATCTTGGAGACTGCACACGGGTAGGTGAGATACTGGAAACCGCAGATAGTCAGGAGTTATCCTGTGGACAGGATACAGGTAGCTGAAATACTGGAAACCTCAAGTAGGCAGGAGATGTCCTGAAGACCAAAGAATGGTACCTGAGATACTGGAAACCACAGGAAGGGAAGATACATTCTGGAGACTGCAAACATGTAGCTGAGATACTGGAAAATGCAGGGAAGCAGGAGACATTCTGGAGACTGCAGACAGGTTACTAAAATACTGGAAAATGCAGAGAGTCAGGAGTTTTTCTGGAGACCACAGAAAGATGCCTGAGATACTGGAAACTGCAGGAAGTCAGGAGACATTCTGGGGACGACAGACAGGTAGCTGAGATACTGGAAGCCACAGGGAGGCAGGAGACGTTCTGAAGACCACAGAAAGGTGCCTGAGATACTGGAAACTGCAGGAAGGCAGGAGACATTCTGGAGACCACAGACAGGTAGCTGAGATACTGGAAACCACAGGGAGGCAGGAGACATTCTGAACACCACAGAAAGGTGCCTGAGATACTGGAAACTGCAGGAAGGCAGGAGACATTCTGGAAGGTGCCTGAAATATTGGAAACTGCAGGAAGGCAGGAGACATTCTGGAGACAACAGACAGGTAGCTGAGATACTGGAAACCACAGGGAGGCAGGAGACGTTCTGAAGACCACAGAAAGCTGCCTGAGATACTGTAAACTGCAGGAAGGCAGGAGACATTCTGGAGACCACAGACATGTAGCTGAAATACTGGAAACTGCATGGAGGCAGGAGACGTTCTGGAGACCACAGGCAGGTAGCTGAGATACTGGAAACCACATGGAGGCAGGAGATGTTCTGGAGACCACAGAAAGGTGCCTGAGATACTGGAAACCGCAGGGAGGCAGGGGACATTCTGGAGACCACAGACAGGTAGCTGAGGTACTGGAAACCACATGGAGGCACGAAATGTTCTGTAGACCACAGAAAAGTGCCTGAGATACTGAAAACTGCAGGAAGGCAGGAGACATTCTGAAGACTATAGACAGGTAATAAGCAGGTCGAGGAGTACATAGAAACTAAGAGCATTAGAAACTCTGAAGTGCTAATACCAAAACAAGTGTGTGTCTTGGTAAGCCTTATATAGACCCAGGCAGATGAGCACATGGGAGTGCTCTGAGCCATTTGCAAAGCCGGACATGGTGCACAACAGAATTTATCAGACTTGGGTGAAGGAGTCAAAGCCCGAATCTGAGAAAGGTGCATAACAATAGGAAGAGACACGGTAAGTCCGGTCCGCTTCTCACCCCACTCCAATTGATTTCCCAGGTTTATGCATGTAGGGAGAAACCTGTCAATCACATACCTGATTTTGAAATTATATCATCTCTGATCATGTTTTCCCAGGTTTAATGAGGTTGTGTTACCTTTTAGAAAGCTTTCTGCCATATGCTGATATCATTATTAAAAAAAACAAAACAAAAAAAAAAACAACCCTCCTGGCTATCCGCTACAGTCCTCGTCTATTTTGTTTGACTGCAATGGTGACAGGTTCGAATCTCGAACAGAGCCCATGGACTCTGTTGGCCTGCGGAGAATTGGTTGGTCTAGTCCTCCATGATGACTTACATGTGTGTTCATTGGAGGAAGACCCCAGGTGGCATCTTTAATTCCATTCACTAAATATAGCACAGGTATAATATGCTTGTTAGAACGTATACTTTGTGCTTTAATACCATTGATTACGTTTTGGATGGATGATGAGCATTTATCTACTTAATATGTCTTAAACTATTGTTTAGATAAGTATATAGCTTGTATAAGCCCAAGATCGAGAAATTAATGGACACATACACGGAACTCAGATATTAATATCTCCTCAGGGATATTTGTCACCTCCATAGATCCTAACAGGCTACCAGATTTGTGAATAGAGACATTACAGCCATTGACAACATCATCATATTCAAATTTATTATGCAAGCAGGTACTAACTTTGATAGAGCAAAACTAAGAGAAAGTCAATTTTTAACAGCCTTTGGCTTGATCTTGAGCCATGGAAACTTGATGGATGATCTCTCTGTAGGAAGATCGATCTTGTGCAAGTCTATATAGGTCAATGAGGCTCTTCTCCACTGTTATTGTGATAGCATGAAGCCATCGAGTTGCTGATTTTCCTCTTCACCTTGTTCCTACTATTCTTCTGACCATGACGTCCTTCTCCATTGATTGTTTTCTTCGCATGATGTGTTCAAAGTCGGCAAGCCGTAGATTGGTGATCTTTACTTTAAGTGACATGCCTGGCTTGACTCTTTCCAAAATTTGTTTGTTCTTTTTGCCATCCATGGAATTGATAACATTCTTCTCCAGCACCGAATTTTGAAGGTATCAATTTTTCTTCTGTCAGGTTTCGTATTCGCATGTTACAACAGAAAAGACCAAACTATGTACAAGATGAGACCAGACTATGTATGAGCAGTGTCTTCCTCGCTTATGAAATGTTCCTCTATTTAAAGTCCTTGTCCTATGACTTCATTATTGATTTGCCCATAGCTATTCTTCTATTGACTTCCTGCATCTTGATTGATCATCGATCCGAGTAGGTTGAAGTCCAAAGAGGTTGAAGGGAAACCATTTAGGTAGTGTATATTAATGTTACAGAATTAGAAGGACCATGTTACTGATAGGAAATCAGAAAGCCATTTTGCTGTTAGGCAGGTAATCTTTCTGTTGGGGATCCAGATAGATTGGCCATATTGCTGTTGGAGAACCAATTAGGTATTTGGTTGTTCAGGGACCAGTTAGATAGGCCATATTGGAGTTAGGTAAATCATACACTGTTGAGTAACCAAATAGGTAAGACATATGTCTCTTGGGGAATTGGGCATGCAATAGGAAATATGTTAGGTGGGCGACTTTGCTATTTGGGAGTCACTTAGGTGGGCCATGTTGCCATTAGGGAGTATGTTAGGTGGACGATTGTACTGCTGAACAATCAGGCAAGCCTTGTTGCTTTTGGGGAATAAAGTAGGCTATGTTGATGTTGGGGAATCTGAGGAATCTGGCGAATCGGTTGGGCCATGGTGCTGTTGTGCAATGAGTTATGTCGGCCATGCTGGGCAAGAGTATGTTGCCATTGTTGCAAAGGTCTTCTTCAATTTTAGACAGCGGATTATAGCAGATACGATAATATTCCTAATATCAAAATTGATGCTAAGAATTCCTAATATGCCTGTAAATAATAGCAATGGTTTTCATGTAGTGTTATACAGGA
Source organism: Anomaloglossus baeobatrachus (assembly GCF_048569485.1). Lineage (NCBI taxonomy): Eukaryota > Metazoa > Chordata > Amphibia > Anura > Aromobatidae > Anomaloglossus > Anomaloglossus baeobatrachus. The sequence continues at coordinate 21,910,011 of NC_134360.1, forward strand.
TACGATACACTTTACATTTCTAATGTGAAACTATCTAAACAAACAAGCAGTTTCCAGTCTTGAAGATTAAGATTGTGGATGCCAAAGGTTTGTTGAACAAGTTTTTGTTTTTCAGTGTTTTTTTAATGCTCAGCATGTTCTGTGCTTTGTATACTTGGCACTAGTTACTCTACCTTTGTATCATACGTAGGTTGATTAGTGCAAGCAGACTGTGGGTGTAAGTCAGAATATTATGAGTGTTTGCTGTACATGAAGGTGGAAATATGAGAAATGTATCTGCATTAACAAAACGTCTATACGAATAACGAAATTTAGATTCTTTATGGAAGTTGTTTTTGTTGCAATAACCAGGTAAAATTTCAGCCTTCTGTTGTTTGTTATACTGTATCTTCTAGACTAATTTATTGCTAGTTTTGCATTTAAGTCTCACAGCATTTTTTTTCCAAATGTAATAAAATATATTTATTGTACAGATTTAGATGCAGATTCTATGAGCTAACATTCTATTGCTTAAGTATATTTCTGCACTATTAGTGTTTTTAAATATATTTTTTGGATGTTCTTTACATGCCTTGGATTTGATCCGGCTGCCTCCTGTGCTGTGGCCCGTTTCCCTCTCCACTGGGCCACAGTCAGATTTGGTTGCTGTTTAGGTTCTGAACAATTTGTCTCTGTGTTTACACGTTTTGTATTCATTGCTTTTCTGTCAAGTGTTTCCGGTGATGTAATTTTGTCTGCTCTATCACCCGGCGTGTGTAACTATTTGAAGCCCCCCCTTGGCTTCCATTCTCACTGGCGATTGGGAGTACAGCCTGTTTATCCAGCATTTCTCCTGGTAGACGTTTACTTTTTATTTTCCTTATTTTACTATGCACCTTCCTCCGGAATCATTAGGAGATACATGGAACCCTCGATGGCCACATAGGAAGCAAAGATCTGAGTGGTCATGTGAGTCCTATAGTATGGGTTGTTTCAGTCTGTGTAGGGTGTGTCAGGAGTGACAGAAAGTCCTGTGGTGTCTGGCAATACAAGGGCACAGCATTTGGCTGTGCAATATACTCCCTGACTCTCTATTATTCCTGCTGTTAGTAGTCAGTGTATTATGCATTTCCTCTGCTGGCTTTTCATCCTTTTCCCTTTAGGACCCAGCAAAGCTCCTATTCCCTTCAACTGCTAATCATCTGTATTTCCCCTTGGGTTTAAATACTCTCATTTTCCCTGGACTGTGCTGGTGATATTCAGTTCTTTTACAAACTCTGGATGCAAGAAGGCTGCTTGCACTTATCTGTAGGATCAATGCTGATCTTTGCTGAACTTCTACCTGAGGCATCAGGAGATAAGTTGTTGATGTGCTTTCCCCATGTGTGTGGTCACGGTGTCTTTTTTAGTTTTTAATGAGGTTGACGAAGAGCTCATCCCACCCTCTCCCTATCTAGGGCACAGCTCTAGGGTCATCCTAGGGTCAGGTATCCGGCTCGGTGCATAGGTGCAGAACGTATCTAGGGTGGTGAGGGACCCCAGGGGCCAGCAGTAGGTTTGGTCAGGGGTCACCATCTCCCCTTTCCCTAGATACAGGGTTTCCCTACCCTTTTGTCATTCACTTGGTACCCCCCGTACCTAGCGTGACAGGGCCATTAGGTGTTGTGCAGCCGAAACCTATAGTCAGGTTAACCGGGTAAGTCAGGCGCAGTAGTTTAAGACCTTATCTTTTTTGTTATCTTCCATGTGGGCACTTTAGTGTGCATAACAATGCTATACAAGATTGGTTCACTGTCATCGGATTTGGAAGCAGCACTGGACTGAGAGGACTGTACCATTGTCTAGAGTGTTAACGCTTCTGCCGATAGTCTAAAGGTGGCTTTACTCACAGCAACATCGCAAACGACATCGCTGTAACGTCACCGGTTTTGTGACATAATAGCGACCTCCCCAGCGACATTGCAGTGTGTGAAACACATCAGCGACCTGGCCCCTGCTGTTAGGTTGCTGATCGCTACAAATCGTTCAGGACCATTCTTTGGTCCTTTGTTTCCCGCTGTGCAGCATGATCGCTAGAAAGTCTCAGTGTGTAAAGGGGACTTTACAGCGACTTCGTTAGCGACTTCCCTTTCAAAAAGCTGCTTTACAATGTCCCCAATGACTAGCTAGGTCGTTCTGCAGGTCCGGATCGCTGTTGCGTCGTTGGCCAGGTCTGCCTGTTTGACAGCTCACCAGCGACTCACCAGAGACTTTGTAGCGATCCCGGCCAGGTTGGGATCGCTGGTGGGATCGCTAGAAAGTGTCAGTGTGTAAAGGGGCCTTAACGTCACTGTGCACACCTGTCCTTTGTGTATTTTACCATTCTGCCATGACATTTCTTTACATAAGTCCTTGATGAATCCACCTATATGAAAAGGAATACATAGGTTGTTTAAGGGTCCCAGTAAGGCACTAATTGGAGTTTTCACACGGCATGAGTTGTCCAAATTTTGACTCATATTTTTGTTAGACATTTATAATAAGGTTATAATGATGCTTTATATAGCACAACTATCAAAAAAGCAATATCGTGCAATGTCTTGATGAATTGAGCAACATTATAACATATTAAGGCTTCTACAGACTGGGTAGAAACATCTTCTGACCTAAAAAATCTATCTATAGACTATAGACTGGGTTTTAGTTGTTGAGGTATATAGAAAGCTGGAGTACTATTTTTTAATATGTGCTATATACTAGAGGGCTCTCTTTGATTTGGATATACATTGGTCTTTTTTCATGGGTGGCATCTTTTTGATTTCTAATAAATCTTCATCTTTAACATTCCGACACCTAACTGTGAACATCATCAATTGCCTGATAATCCTATGTGTATAGAGGTCTCCCGCCTCTTACCCAATAATAACTTACAAGAAATAACCTTGGATCTCTTATATATACTTCAAAATAGACATGTGTTTAGAGTATGGGGAAGGTTTTAATTTCAAAATGAAAAGTCTGAAGACCAGTTTTGATCTCCATGACTCTTGACGATTAGCTCTTCATCCTCTGCTCCATTGTAGATTCCAACAAAAGTACGGGATAGAAGAGCTATGGGGAAGGTTTTAATTTCAAAACCAAAAAGTTGAAGGCCAGTTTTGATCTCCATGACTCTTGACGATAAGCTTTTCATCATCTGCTCCATTGTAGATTCCATCAAAAATACTGGATAGAAGAGCCATGGGGAAAGTCTTAATTTCCATACCAAAAAGCTAAAGACCAGTTTTGATCTTCAAGACTCTTGAAGATGAGCTCCTCATCTGCTCCATTGTAGATTCTATCAAAAATACTGGATAGAAGAGCTTGACATGTGGACAATGTGACAGAATCTCCATGGATTACTGGGCTCGTCCCTTAAACATTGGTTCACACTATAATGAATGTTTTTGAGTCATTGTTGAGGTGCCTTTTGGATTTAGTATAGCTAGAAAACAGTTTAAGTCACAATATATTAATTTAAATGATGGAATTATCACATGGCCAATACTAAGGAAATCATGAAAACAGTCTGTTGATTGCTCTTAAGGACTGGAGTTGGCGAAACTTAACAGACTATAATATGGTCTATGAGGTACACACTGGTCCATTGAGTGGTGTTGGTCCATCATGAGATGATCTGGCTCTATTGCCTTTTTGTTTTAGTTTTATGATGGAGCAGAAGAATGAAAATAAACAAAACAGATGTGAATAGGTCCAAGCTGTATAAATTAGTATATCGGGACTTTTACTGTATTCTAGCCATACCCTAAATATGACTTGAAATCATTCACTATAGTGTGAACTAATTTTTAAGAGAAGAACCCAATAATCCATGGAAATCTTGAAGGCCTTTTGAAGACCAGTAATCACAAAGTCCTTCATATCAATTAGTCATTTCCATTGTATTATATTTTTCATACTTCTAAGTATGGATTCAGATCACCTTTCAGCTAACTCCATTGGGACCTGCCAACCTAGAGTGGTCCACTGTGAGTAGACTTAATACCCTTGGTGGTATCGATGAACATTTAACAGAAGATACCACCTCAGGTGAATCAACATATACCACATTGATGAAAGTGCATAGAAGAGTAAGTTCTTTAATATCATTACTGATATAGTATAAAAAATTTTATTTGATAAGGCATTCTAAGTCCACATAAATTCATCCAACATGCGTCAGAATATACGTACCTAATGAGATTTACAAAATCAAGACCCAAACATTATTATTGAGTGCATAATCTGAGTAGAGGAAGGTTGTTCTATTCAGGAAACTCCTTGCAAATTGGAAAGATATTTAGAAGAACAAAATAATTTGTTAGGAACTACTGGTATCACCATGGACCTTTATGACCACTAATGACAACATCTTATGAATACCCAAGACTTGGTTCCATTGAATCTCATTCTTCACACTTCCAAGTTCCTATAATGACTACTTCATTTTTAAATTGTCCTTTCCGAATTATTTTTGTAAGAAATTCTTGACAATTTCACTCAAGGGTACTGTCCAAGTCAAGTGATGACTTCTTAGATACCTCCAAAGTAACGGCATTGACTGTTTTTCCTAAATGTATTCGACCTCCTAATTTTTCCGCTTCACTATCCAACACGATACGTTGACAAGACACATTGTTATACAGAGAAAAACTAAATTAATTTTACTCAGCTCAGGATCTCAGTGATTTGTAGTCTTATTTATACAACACAAAAATACAACTTACCCGACAGATGAAATTGAAGCCGAAGAACAGATGGATGGAATCTCCAGAGTGACAGTTTAAGGGTGTCCCATGTGTAACGTCTGTACACCACAATAATGTGCAAAAGAAATGAAAAATACTTTAATATTCCCCTCTGTTCCAAATATGATTTATTATGTTAGAGGACGCGAAAGTGGCACTTCGTCAAAACGAGAGAGATTTATTCCTTGGGCATGATGTCCATTGGGAGAGATCCTTTATATTACGAAAGCGCAGGAGACCACTTTATGGTAGAAAATTCATGTGTATGTTAACACTTAAGGGTCCACAAAACAAAGTGTAGACAATTGAAATCCCTGCACATGAATATCACAAAAGCTCTATGGTATAGTAGTTCATTAAAGCTTTGCCAACTTCCAGTAGTTCAACAGTATGTCAAAACTGTTGCCTTTGATCTTCTTCTATCACCAATATTGGTTGAAAGAATGGCCAATACAAAAAGAATTTCCAGTACGGAGCATTGGGATGCTTACTTATCAAACTACAAGTTCAGCAGAACTCAAAAACTTTGTGAAAAAGTTCAAGAGCTTGAATGAAAACTTAGAGACCTTGCTCTTGGCCATCTCCGTTGTGATATCCAAAGTTCTAACATTGAGCAGCTTCCTCTGCTCCATAAATATATAAAAATGACATTCTATATCTCCAGTTTACTAGCTAAATTGACATTCCAAGGCGATGTTGAGTTTATGTCCTCTTCAATGTAAAAAATAAGTACTCCATTGAGGAGCTTTACTCTATCGATGTCATGACTGTAAATCATTTCCCGGATAGATTCCTTAGTACTTGACTGGAGACAGAGCTAGAGAAATATTTTTGCCACTTATGTAAAACCGAAGAGTAAGGATTGGGCATCTCAATTTTAATTGGACAACAGTCTATGGTAGTTGGTTTGACCTCTTGAGATGGTCTTAAAGAAGACCACTGAAGACCGGTATGTCAATATTGTAGATTAACATTGACTGGGAAGATTAACCAACTGAGGATCTCCTCAGCCTCTCCTAATCCTACTTCTCGAACACCCTAGAGAATTAAAATATGTCTCAAGTACAATGTATTGGTAAAGTATTTGACGTTGGTTATAAAGAACAAAATTAAATGTTCCTTACGTCTCCATAAATATTATCATAACGAGGATAGATAAGAATATTGTTTCGAAAACCGAATAAAGAAATCACTACCAATAGGTTTGCAGAAAATTGCATGACTTATCACTACTTGAGTCAGGATATTGACCAAGGTGACCCTTCAAGACATTTAAGGTCTTCTTGTTTCATAAAAATACCTTTATGTTTTGTGCTTTGAAACCAAAGTTTTATAAAACCTTTACGTACTTTACTCTTGCTTCCCAAAGAGTGAACCACACAGATGAAGCTCCTCATAGATGTTGGTGAGGGAAGGTGTATGTAACAGAAGCAATACAATATTTCACCAATTTAAGTTTTATCGTCTTACAATACATATTTTGTGCCTATTTTAAGGTTATACTAAATTATGGAAACAAGTGAAAGATATCATAAGCAATGGTTTTAATCTTAACTTTGACCTTAAAGGGAATCTCTCTACATGATTTCACACCCCAAACTATCTCTATGTTCATGTAGATGTGTCAAAGTCAAGTCCAGTATTAGTTTTCCACAGCCGGTCCATTGGTCTATTAGTGAGAAGTCAGAGTTTGAATTTATATGCAAATGATACTGAAGAGCTATGGAATATCCCTGAAGCCTCTGTCACTCCAGCTCTATTCCCTGCCCAGGGCTACTTCCTCTTGCTTGACTGATGTCTCCATTGCATAAATTCGCATAGACAGATGTTTTCAGTCAAGCAGGAAGAGGCAGCACTGGGTGGGGAATAGAGCTGGAGTGACAAAGGCTTTTGATCTACAAAGATCTATATGCACATATAGTTTGGGACAGTGGTCCCTAATCTCAAGTGCCCCATTCAGCTCTGAGAGAGGGTCACGAGCTACGTTTAGCCCCTGCCCCTCACAGTAGTGACACCCAGAGCCCCCATTACTAGTATAATGACAGCCAAAGCTTTACCACAAAAATCACCACACCGAGGCAGCATACGAATATCGGGAGTTCCTACCTCCATTCAGATCTGCTCTTGTGTGTGGGCCTACTCACAAATGTCACCATCTAGAGACCGGCTCTTGATAGCTGTTTGGAAGACCTGGTGCAAGTGCACCCAGCTGGCAGACAGCCACGAGCCACACATCATGGGCCCGTGAGCCACATGTACCTCATGAGCCACAGGTTGATGAGCCCTAGTTTTAGGGATGAAATTCCACTGACAGATCCCCTTTAACCATTGGTGAGACTCATGACAAAAATTATGTTTTGACCAATGAGGCTCCAGTAGAAAATGGCTGAGAATTCATGGTCTGTGTAATCTACCAATTCACCCAACTAGTGCTTAGGTAGAAGACATACATAGCACTAGTAGTTTGCAAATGTTTTATCTATTTGATAACTTATTGAGTCAGAATATAGCAAAACATAAAAAGTTCTATCATCGACCTTTCAATGTCTCAATTATGTAAACACGTGCTTTGAATTCAAGTTTCAATAACACCCGGCTCCTCAACCTGGGGACCTCAGCGATGAAACACTTCCCAGAAGTTTGTGAGGAACAGTAGATTTCATCAAGTATTGCACTAATCTAAAGGGTGCTTTACACGCTGCGACATCGCTAACGATATATCGTCGGGGTCACGTTGTTAGTGACACACATCCTGCGCCGTTAATGACATCGCAGCATGTGACACCAAAGAGTGGCGATCAACGAGCGCAAAAATGTGAAATATCGTTGCTCGTGGACACGTCGCTTCTTTCCCAAATATCGTTGCTGCTGCAGGTAGAATGTTGTTCGTCGTTCCTGCGGCAGCACACATCGCTATGTGTGACACCGCAGGAACGACGAACATCTCCTTACCTGCGTCCACCGGTAATGAGGAAGGAAGGAGGTGGGCGGCATGTTCCGGCCGCTCATCTCCACCCCTCCTCTGCTATTGGACGGCTGTCGTGTGACGTCGCTGTGACGCCGCACGAACCGCCCCCTTAGAAAAAAGGCGGATCGCCGGCCAGAGCGATGTCGCAGGGAAGGTAAGTCCGTGTGAGGGGTGTTAGCGATGTTGTGCGCCATGGGCAGGGATTTGCCTGTGTTGCACAACCGACGGGGGCGGGTACACTCGCTAGCGATATCGGTACCGATATCGCAGCGTGTAAAGTACCGTTAAGTTTTAGTGATACAAAATGATAATTTTGTGCTTATTTTAAGGTTATACTAAATTCTGAAGACACATAGAACATACACTGAGCAGTGGACCTTAACCATTGGTGAGACATATCTGTGATCAAATAGGCTGAGTCAACCAACTGAGCCGACCTGTGCACAGGTAGGAAAAATCTGTAATTTGCAATTTTTTTTTTAAATCTTTTTGCTATTTCTTTAATTTAACTTATAGCTACACTCGGAAAGTTCTATTATCTGTGAAGAAACAACCTAACAGAGCAGTGTGGTTCATCTTGGTCCTATGACTAAGGTCTATGGCTTGTGCTTTCTTGTCATGAAACCGTTGTGCGTCATGAAGTGTCCTGTATCTCTAAATCATGTATAGTGGCTACAATAAACAAATCTATAGCTATTATGTGGGCATGCAAGTTTTGTAGACCTTCTTCTATCCAGCTTTGGGAAGATAGAACAGATACAGTATTTTGTATTTTTATGCTGGTGTCGGAAAGAGAGTGAAAGTGATCTGGACCTCAAAGAGACTCTGCAGTGTGCTTAATGATGGTGAAATCTTTTTAACAACTCTGGCAAGTCCCTTCCACCCTCATGACTTTTCTACACATATGATTTTTCCATATCCATGACCCTTGCACTCTGTTGACTCTTACACACCTATGGTTCTTCCACAGCCATGACCCTGTCACACCCATGACCATTCACTTCTACGCCCATGATGTTTTCATACTCATGATCCTTCCGCACCTATGACCCTTACATGCCAATGACTCTTCCATACCCCATACCCATGACGTTTCCACACCCTTGAGTCTTCCATACCCATGAGCACTCTGTGTCCATAACTCTACTGCACCTATGAGCATTCTCATCCGTACCCCATGGTGCTTCCAAACTCATGATCCTTCCACACCCACGACTCTTCCACACCCATAACCCTTCAATAGCCATGACCCTTCTGTGTCCATGACCCTTCCACACCCATGACCATTCCCTACATGCCCATTACATTTCCACCTCCATGACTCTTCCGCGCCTATGACTCTACTACACCTGACTCATGCACACGTATGACTCTTCCATGGCCATGACCTTTGCACCCAGATGACTCTTCCACATCTATGGCTATTCTGCACCCATGACCATTCCACATCCATAACCTCTCCACACACATGACCACCTTCTATGCCTATGATGCTTCCAATCTCATGATCCTTCCACACCTATGACTTTTCCACATCTATGACCTTTACACGCCATTGACTTTTCCACACCCATGATTTTTCCACAGGCATGACTCTTCGACAGCCATGACTCTTCCACAGACATTACCCTTCCACGCCCATGACCCTTCTACACCTATAGCCCTTCCATGTCTAAGACCTTTCCACTCCCAAATGTACAATGACTAGAATTTTCATTTGAATGCCCCTTCTGATAGTGGATCTTCCCAGCGCCATGACCAAAAACTTTTCCGCAAGTGCTGCTTATGATAACTGCAGGATTCAGGAAGCTTCATCAGCACTAACTCTTCTGGAGGTCCAGAAGGTCTCTCCTTTTTCTATGAGTCCCCTGGGCATCCTAGGAGGTTTGGCAAGTATCATGTGGGTCCTTATTAATTTGGGTTATTAGACTGTATTTCTTTCCATTTCTATTTGCATGTCCTGTACTTAACCATTAAAGATTATCAAAGTGTTAATATTTTAAATAATTTTGTCCAGAATGGAAAGTAATGGGATTGTGCAAATCACTTTATTATGGGATTTGTCTTCATTCATGTAAATAATCCCCCTTTGTATAATTGGTTTTCTAAAACCTTTTTTTATCCATGTCTATTTCCTGCTTTCAGTCGCACTGATATCAGAACGTACTGATTGGAGTACAGATGATAGCAGTGATAGGAGAGCGACTGTCTTCTCCTCTGAGTGTATTGCTTATCAAAATAATCTCCTGCAGCAGGTATTCCCCAGAGTTAGTGGCATGGGGGCTGAGCTGAGCCAACACTGCCATCATCTGTGCTCTAAATGAGTATGTTCTGATATTAATGCAGCTAAAGGCCGGGAAATAGATTTGAGGAAAAGCTAGGGTTTGGAGGACAATTGCATGCAATTTTTTTTAAAGGAATGAAGACAAATTCCCTAATAAACTGATATGCAAAGTATCATAAATTTCTGTGTTGCTCAAAATTATTTAAAAAAAAGTCCACTTATTGTTTAAGGAATGCCCTAACAAAGCCAGGGGTTATGGGATCTTGCTTGAGAAATGGAGTCCACACATTTCTATGCCCTAGCCCAAATACATATTTCTGGGGCCCCTGGTGCTGGTGTCACTCACTGCTACTAACGTCATCATTTTATGATGTATTCTGTCACAATTAGGAAATAGAAGCAGAGAGCCGGAGCTGCTCTGGCATCTTCTACAGCGTCTATCACTCAGGATTCAGGTGGTCAGCGCTGCACTCGCATCTCCCACAGCCATCATTTAGGACCCGGGATGTCTTCAGAACCGGCACTGCACTCAAATCTCTAACAGCAATCACTCAGGATCCAGGAGGTCTTCAGAGCTGATGCAGCATTCCCATCTCCTACATCGTCTATCACTCAGGAGCCGATACTGCACTCTAATCTCCTACAGCATCTATCACTTAGGATCCAGGAGGTCTTCAGAGCTGATGCAGCATTCCCATCTCCTACATCGTCTATCACATATCTGCCATAGCAATTACACAGGATCCATGAGGTCTTCGGAGCCAGCGCTGCACTCGCATCTCCCACAGCCATCATTCAGGATCTGGGATATCTTCAGAAGCGGTGCTGCATTCGCATCTCTCACAGCAATCACTCAGGATCCATGAGGTCTTCAGAGCTGATGCAGCGCTCCCTTCTCCTGCATCGTCTATCACTCAGAATCCAGTACGTCTTCAGAGCCGGCGCTGCACTCACATCTCCTACAGCGAGGTCTTCAGAGCCGGTGCTGCACTCACATATACCATAGCAATCACTCAGGATCAAGGATGTCTTCAGAGCTGGCACTGCACCTGCATCTCCCCACAGCAATCACTCAGGATCCAGGAGGTCTTCAGAGTTGGCGCTGCACTCGCGTCTCCTACAGCAATCGCTGAGGAACCAGGAGGTCTTTAGAGCCGGCGCTGCACTCGCATCTCTTACAGCGTCTATCACTCAGGATGCAGGAGCTCTTCAGAGCCGGCACTGCACTCACATCTCTCACAGTGTCTATCACTCAGGATCCAGAAGGTCTTCAGAGCTGGTGCTGCACTCACATCCCCCACAGTAATCACTCTGGATCCAGGCTGTCTCCAGAGGGGGCACTGATGCAAGAAACTGTAATAAGTAACTGCCCCCTGTGACTGAGCAAGGCAGCGCAAGCTGTAGAGATTGGCAATGTATATGTATCGCTCAATTTATTTAATGTATATAGAGGTACATTTTAAAATAAAACATTTTATATAGTCTTTTCAAAATAATACTGAAATATGTGTAAATATTTGTTATTTCTATTGTTTATATGGAGCACCCAGAGGGGTTACTCGTCTTTGGGTCGGTGAAGGGTCAGAGGGATGTCATGGATGGCCTGCCCAGCTTCGTGACCCCAAGGTGTCCACGGAAAGGGGAATGGGGAGGATTTGTCGTGATGCCACCTGCGGTACGTGGCCAGGTATTAGCCGCCGCAGCTGTTGCTGTCCTCCCAGGCTGATAGTGATAGCAGCAAAGATGGTTTCTGCTTCCCACAGGTGGAGCGGGCCCCGGGGAGGATGATGAGGGGAGTAGTAATGGCCGTTGGCGCCAAAATGCGGGGCGACGGCGTCGGCAATCAAAAGGCTGAGTCAGTGGCTGCGGTTACAGGTGTCTTTACTTACTGTTTCAGTGCAGTCCTGGAGTACCGGTCACCAGCCACGGTGAGCTCCAGTTAGAGGTAGCCACCGGAATTTTGGAAGTGTCCTTTCTAAGAGTTGCCCCTCGAGTAGTGAGGAACCCGGGCTGAGCGTCCCACTCCAAGCCGCAGGCCCTGTGAAGAAAGAGAAATAAGAGAATAGTGTAGAGTCGCCAGAACTGGAGTTCCGGCTTGACTTCACTGAAGATTGTGTCCAGGTTGCTCCTACTTCTACCCTAAGTGGTGCCAGTGCCCCAGGAGGTTATCCTAGTGACCGGGAAAGTCCCATGCTTCATGATGGCCACCCCCGGCCTACCCTAGTCCAATCCCCAGTGAGAAGGCACCTAACTGTATGTAAAGTGTAATGTGGAAACACCGGTGATTAACCTCCTCCTTACCCGAGATGAATACTGCAGCTTAAATGAGCTGCAGTACCCTGTGGCAACTGAAGCCTCAGGGGTGCCACATTTAAACCCCCTTACTGCTACGCCGGAGGCCATGGCTTATGTTGGCCTTATGGGAATTCCAGCCCTGGAGTCCACAGTACATACATGAACCGGAATGGATTGGAGAAGATACATTTTGTACGCAAGACCTTCTACCTTCTTTAGCCACTTGTTATTCTCTGCCCTACCACTATAAAGCTCTATAAAAATATGCATCTTTCTTTGGCTATCACTATGTTGTCTATTCTGCGCTTGATTACTTCTGGAGAAGACTTCCTTTAATACAGCACAATCTCATTTTGCAATATCCATGGCCTAGTTATCCAAAAATAGGTTCATCATCCCTAGAGAGCCATATAAAACTCTAAACAAGTCACAAATGTCCTAAGTGGTATATATATATATATATATATATATATATACATATATATACTAGCTGTACTACCCGGCTTCGCCCAGGTTAATAACTGTTGTTATCAAAATAGAATGTATTAACATTCCCGGGATAGAATGTATAAATAAAGAGAATTTTGTTTACTTACCGTAAATTCTTTTTCTTATAGTTCCATATTGGGAGACCCAGACATTGGGTGTATAGCTTCTGCCTCCGGAGGACACACAAAGTACTACACTAAAAAGTGTAGCTCCTCCCTCTGAGCATATACACCCCCTGGATAACCAGATCTAGCCAGTTTAGTGCAAAAGCTGAAGGAGAATAGCCACCCACAAGTAAAGACAGAGCAAGAACCGGAACAACCGGAGCCTCTGTCTACGACAAAAGCCGGTGATAACACGCGGAACAAGAAACTGCCAACAGGCAACAGGGAGGGTGCTGGGTCTCCCAATACGGAACTATAAGAAAAAGAATTTACGGTAAGTAAACAAAATTCTCTTTTTCTTTATCGTTCCTATGGGAGACCCAGACATTGGGACGTCTCCAAGCAGTCCATGGGTGGGAATAAACAGAAAACTGAGAAGTAGGCGGAGCCTAACTTCACAAATGGGCGACAGCCGCCTGAAGGATGCGTCTGCCCAAGCTCGCATCTGCCGAAGCATGAGCATGCACTTGGTAGTGCTTTGAAAAGGTATGCAGACTTGTCCAAGTGGCAGCCTGACAGACCTGCTGAGCCGTAGCCTGGTGACTGAAAGCCCAAGAGGCACCGACAGCTCTGGTCGAGTGTGCCTTGATCCCCGGCGGGGGAGGCACCTGAGTACACTGGTAAGCATCGGAAATGGCCGACCTAATCCAACGAGCTAAGGTCGGCTTAGAAGCCGAGAGGCCCTTACGCCGACCTGTGGTTAGCACAAAAAGAGAGGTGCACCGCCTAAGAACAGCGGTGCGAGACACATAGATCCGGAGCGCCCGCACCAGATCCAGAGTATGCAACGCTTTTTCAAAGCGATGAACAGGAGCCGGACAAAAGGAAGGCAGGGAAATGTCCTGGTTAAGGTGGAAAGGAGAAACCACCTTAGGGAGAAAGTCCGGAGTCGGACGGAGAACCACCTTGTCTTGATGAAAAACCAAAAAAGGTGACTCCGAAGAGAGCGCAGCCAAATCAGAGACTCTCCTGAGGGAAGTTATGGCCACTAGAAAGACCACTTTCTGTGAAAGACGAGACAAAGAAACCTTCCTAAGAGGCTCAAAGGGGGGTTTCTGCAAGGCCGTGAGGACCAGATTGAGGTCCCAGGGATCCAAGGGCCGCCGGTAAGGCGGAATGATGTGAGACGCGCCCTGCATGAAGGTGCGCACCTGAGCCAGCCGGGCGATACGCCTCTGGAACAACACTGACAGAGCCGAGACTTGTCCCTTGAGGGAATTGAGGGATAGTCCTAGCTGCAGACCGGACTGTAGAAAGGACAGAAGGGTCGGCAAGGAAAAAGGCCAAGGAGCATGGCCGGAAGAGCGACACCAGGACAGGAAAATTCTCCAGGTCCTGTGATAGATTTTGGCCGAGGAAGACTTCCGAGCCCGAGTCATAGTGGAGATGACTTCAGGAGGAATACCAGAAGCCGTCAAGATCCAGGACTCAAGAGCCACGCCGTCAATCTGAGAGCCGCAGAATTCTGACGGAAAAATGGACTTTGTGAGAGAAGGTCTGGACGGTCCGGAAGATGCCACGGCACCTCTACGGACAGATGGAGCAGGTCTGGGTACCAAGCTCGCCTGGGCCAGTCCGGAGCAATGAGGATGACCCGACGGCCCTCCATTCTGATCTTGCGCAGAACTCTGGGCAAGAGAGCTAGAGGGGGAAAAACGTAGGACAGACGAAACTGGGACCAATCTTGAACCAGAGCGTCCGCTGCAAAGGCCTGAGGATCGTGGGAGCGAGCCACGTAAACCGGAACCTTGTTGTTGTGCCGGGATGCCATTAGATCCACTTCCGGAGTGCCCCACTTGCGGCAGATTGACTGAAACACTGCCGGATGCAGGGACCACTCGCCACTGTCCACGGTTTGACGGCTGAGATAATCTGCTTCCCAGTTTTCCATGCCTGGGATGTGGACTGCAGATATGGTGGACTTGGAGTCCTCCGTCCATTGAAGGATGCGTTGAACCTCCAACATTGCCAGGCGGCTGCGTGTCCCGCCTTGGTGATTGATGTAGGCAACCACTGTCGCGTTGTCTGACTGGACTCAGATGTGATTGCCCGCCAAAAGGTGGTGAAAGGCTAGGAGAGCTAGAAGCACAGCTCTGGTTTCCAGCACATTGATCGAGAGGGCTGATTCGGATGGAGTCCAAGTGCCCTGTGCTCGGTGGTGGAGACATACCGCTCCCCAGCCGGATAGACTGGCATCCGTGGTGAGGATCACCCAGGACGGGGCCAGGAAGGAGCGTCCCTGAGACAGAGAGAGGGGCTGAAGCGACCACTGAAGGGAGCCCCAGGTCTGTGGCGACAGAGCCAATAGCCTGTGCAAGGAGGAAGTCCGCTTGTCCCAACAGCGGAGAATGTCCAGCTGCAGAGGACGCAGATGGAACTGGGCAAAGGGAACAGCCTTCATTGACGCCACCATCTGACCCAGCACCTGCATTAGGTGCCTGATAGAATGACGGCGGGGCCTCAGCAGAGAGCGCACCGCCAGATGGAGGGACTGCTGTTTGACTAAGGGCAGCTTCACAAGTGCCGGCAGAGTCTCGAACTGCATCCCTAGGTACGTGAGCCTCTGGGTCGGAGTCAGAGTGGATTTGACTGAACCGTTCCCGGGCGGGAACCGGTACAATTACTCCGTTGGCCTGCAAGGATGCCACGGCCTGAGAGAAGGTGGCGGCCTTGGAGCAGGGGGGAGTTGACAGAAAAAATCTGTTTGGCGGGCTGGAAGAGAATTCTATCCTGTAGCCGTGGGAGATGATATCCCGCACCCACTGATCGGAGACGTGTTGAAACCACACGTCGCCAAAGTGGGAGAGCCTGCCACCGACTAAGGACGTTGCTGGCGCGGCCAGATAGTCAAGAGGAGGCTGCCTTAGTGGTAGCAGCTCCTGCGGTCTTTTGTGGACGCGCCTTTATGCGCCAGTTGGGTTTTTGGTCCTTGGCTGAGTTAGTGGACGAGGCCGAGGGCTTAGAGGATGACCAGTTGGAGGAACGAAGGGAACGAAACCTCGACTGGTTCCTACCCTGGGCAGGTTTCCTGGTTTTAGTTTGTGGCATGGAAGTACTCTTCCCGCCAGTAGCTTCCTTAATAATTGCATCCAGTTGTTCACCGTATAGCCTGGATCCAGCAAAAGGGAGCCCAGCAAGGTACTTCTTTGAAGAAGCATCTGCCTTCCACTTTCGAAGCCACAAGATCCTGCGGATAGCGAGGGAATTAGCTGAAGCCACCGCAGTGCGGTGAGTAGCCTTCAGCATGGCAGACATGGCATAGGATGAAAAAGCTGAAGCTTGGGAAGTTAAGGCAACCATTTCGGGCATAGATTCCCTGGTGAGGGAATGCATCTCCTCTAGAGAAGCAGAGATGGCTTTGAGAGCCCACACTGCTGCAAAAGATGGGGAGAACGAGGCCCCTGCCGCCTCATATACAGATTTGGCCAGAAGGTCAACCTGGCGGTCAGTGGAATCCTTAAGAGAGGTGCCATCAGCCACTGATACAACGGTCCGGGCTGAGAGTCTAGACACCGGAGGGTCTACCTTTGGTGAATGAGCCCACTCCTTGACCACCTCAGGTGGAAAGGGAAAACGGTCATCAGAACCACGCTTTGGGAAGCGTTTGTCAGGACAGGCCCTAGGCTTGGTCACAGTGGCCTGAAAACTGGAGTGGTTAAAGAGCACACTCCTTGTCCTCTTAGGCAAGGTAAACTGGTGCTTTTCTGCCAGAGAGGGTTGCTCCTCTGATACTGGCGGATTGAGGTCCAGTACAGAATTAATGGACGCAATCAAATCACTAACATCTGAGTCACTTTCGGACAGATCAATGGGGCACATGGAGGTAGCCTCCGAGCCCCCAGTAAAGGCATCCTCCTCGTCCTGCGAGTCAGCTCTTGAATCAGAGCCGCGGGACGAGGAAGGAGAGGGGACCCTGCGTCTCCTTTTAGGAGGACGGGGTCTGGGACCAGATGAAGAATCCTCTGTGAGCTCCGCTGAGAGAGCCCTAGCAGCAGAGGCGCCCTGAGAAGGGGGCTGATGCATGTTCAGCAAAGTCCGGGACAGCTGTCCCATGGAGTCGGCAAAAGACTGGGAGATTGACCTAGAGAAGGATTCTACCCAAGCCGGGGGTTCAGCCACCGGAGCCGGAGCAGCCGGAGGGACCACTGTGGGTGCGATTCCAGGCTGGGGCATTGTCAGGTTAGAGCAGGCATCACAATGTGGATATGTGCTCGGTTCAGGCAGCACGAGCGTACATGCAGTGCATATTGAGTACAGCCTTGCAGCCTTGCTCCTCGTGTGAGACATGCTGCTGAAGTGGGGGCTCTGAGCCAGAATGACCCCCAGAGAGTATATAAGAAGGTCCACAACCGGAGGTTGTGGCTTACCAGACCGTTTGTGTGCCCTCCAGATCCCACAGCCCGGACCCCCAAGCAGCTTAGCAAAGATGCTGCAGCCAGCGCTGATCCAGAGAAAAACGCTGAGAAAATGGCGCCGGAGCGAGGAGAGGGGGTGGGACCTGCTCTGAGAGCGGGATCTGGAGGGCCAAGGAGACTTACAGGGGAGGGGACATGTACTCAGAGAGGAGTGTCCCTCCCCTGTGCCGAACGGCCGCTGGGCGGAGCCGCACTGTCCCTCTGCATGATTGACATGCGAGGGCAGTGAAATCGAAAGTAGGCCTCCGGCTAAGCCGGGGCCTAAATTTAAGCGATGCGGCCGGCGCGCAGGCACCATCGGCGCGGTTCTCAGGCGACAACCAGAGAACCGGCCGGAAATGTCAGAAAAATTACACAGCACACTCTCCCACCATAATAAAGTACTGGGACCCCCCGAATATAAACATCTCAGGTACTTAGCTTGCTGAGACGCAGGGTTCCAAGTCCCTGGGGATGAGTGCTCCATCCAGCAGGATCCTGAAGGGCTGCGGATGGAGACCGGTCTTCTGCAAAGCAAGGAGAACCGTGCTGGCTCCCACTTCAAGCCAGAGCCCGAGGGATGGTGAAGGAGCGCGGCATGTAAGGCTCCAGCCTTGGAATCAACCTTAACAACACCGCCGACACAGTGGGGTGAGAAGGGACATGCCGGGGGTCCAGACTTGGACCCGCTTTTCTTCAAGAACTTTCCAAAAATGAAAAATCAGATGAGAATGCATGTGTGGATGTATGCCTCTTGAACACAAAGCAATGAACTGGCTAGATCTGGTTATCCAGGGGGTGTATATGCTCAGAGGGAGGAGCTACACTTTTTAGTGTAGTACTTTGTGTGTCCTCCGGAGGCAGAAGCTATACACCCAATGTCTGGGTCTCCCATAGGAACGATAAAGAAAGAATGTATTAACGTCCGGGTTAGTAACTGTCTCTCTGTTTCTCTCCCATTCTCTGTCTGTCTCCCCCTCTGTATATATCTCTCTGTCTCTCTCTCTTTGTCTGTCTGTCTCTTTCCCTGTCTGTCTCTGTCTCTTTCTCCGTCTGTCGCAATCTCTTTCCCTGTCTGTCTATCTATCTCTTTCCCTGTCTGTCTATCTATCTCTTTCCCTGTCTGTCTATCTCTGTCACTTTCCCTGTCTGTCTCTTTCACTATCTGTCTCTTTCCCTCTCTTTCCCTGTCTGTCTCTTTCCCTCTTTCTCTTTCCCTGTGTCTGTCTCTTTGTCTCTTTACCTGTCTTTGTCTGTCTCTTTCCCTGTCTGTCTCTTTCCCTTTCTTTCCCTGTCTGTCTGTCTCTTTGTCTGTGTCTGTCTCTTTGTGTCTGTCTCTTACCCTGTCTATGTCTGTTTCTTACCCTGTCTGTGTCTGCCTCTTTCCCTGTCTGTGTCTGTCTCTTTCCCTGGCTGCATTGTGACACGCCAACATTCCATATAAGGGCTTGGCTGCGCATTCTTCTGAAGTTCTGGCTGCACTGTGGCTCCCAGCTCCATTCGCTTTAATGGAGGCAGGTTTTTTGGCGAATAACTGTAAAGCACGGGGTTCAAATTTCCCCTCGAAACATAGCCTATGACGCTCTGGGGGTCCATACGTGTGAGTGTGCAAAATTTTGTGGCTGTAGCTGCGACGGTGCGGATGCCAATCCCGGACATACACGCACACATACACACGTACACACACACATTCAGCTTTATATATTAGATATATATATAAAAAAACTAAATGCAAAATGTAAGTATATAAGTAAAACATAAAATATATACCAGAAAGCAGCTATTCATTAATTTCCTCCATGGCGGGAATTTTTCCTTTTTTCTATTTCCAGGTTTTAGCAATAAGTCATTTCTGGCTCGCCGGCTTTTAATGCTTTTATGTAGCCTTCAAAACAATGTCATCAAGCAATCAAAATCTTATTTTGTGTCCCTGCCATCGACTTAATCTTCTTAAGTGTTTCATTATTCTGCAATATTTGCCGGGTGCATGTATTAATGGTAATCTTTTGATCTGCATATTAGCCACCGCCTGCAACTAATTTGTTTGTCTAGTGTTTTTGTTGTGTTTTTACCCTCAGCGTATACAGTATATTGCAGTCATCAAATAAGAAGTGAAGGCTGGCAGATTGCATATGAATTTATACATGTCTAATTTTTTTTTTTTTTGGACATTCGTGTTTTGTTAAATTACGTTTCAGCCAAAAAGATGAAACTGAATCAACAAATGGTGGTAATTGTCAGGAGCGTATTGGCCAATTTCATCAGAATGTATTTCTTGGATATGCGATCATAAACAACAACAGTGCCTTGTCAATGAGACGCGGCTTTGTCATGACATCTGATTTACTTTAATTACTAATTATTTCTTCTTAGTGAATGTATAATGCGCATTGCATTCAGCCTGTTGTTGCGACTGGGCATATTAATGGAAATCACTGACATCATCATATACAGTGCTTTGAAAATGTATTCCTACCCCATGAATATTTGTACATTTTTCCATGTTATACCTTCAAACTGAAATGTATCGTATTTTTCGGATTATAAGACGCACTTTTCCTCCCAAAAATGTTGGAGGAAAATGAGGGGTGTGTCTTATAATGCGAATGTAGCTTACCGGGAGGTGGAAAATGGGCGCTGTGGTGGCTGCAGGGGGGGGGCTGTGCTGACTGTGGTGGGGGAAGTGCTGTCTGTGGTGGGGGCTGTGCTGGCTGCAGTGGGGGCTGTGCTGGCTAAGGTGGGAGCTGTGCTGGCTGCAGTGAGGGCTGTGCTGGCTGCAATGGTGGCTGTGCTGGCTGCAGTGAGGGCTGTGCTGACTGCAGTGGGCACTGTGCTCGCTCCAGTGAGGGCTGTGCTGGCTGTGGTGGGGGCTGTGCTGGCTGCGGTGGGGGCTGTGCTTGCTCCTGTGGGGGCTTTGCTGGCTGCGGTGGGGGCTGTGCTGGCTCCTGTGGGGGCTGTGCTGGCTGTGGTAGGGCTGTGCTGGCTGCAGTGGGGGGCTGTGTTGGCTGCGGTGGGCACTGTGCTGGCTGCAGTTTGCGCTGTGCTGGCTGCGGTGAGGGCTGTGCTGGCTGTGGTGAGGGCTGTGCTGGCTGTGGTGGCGGCTGTGCTGGCTGCGGTGGGGGCTGTGCTGGCTGCTGTGGGGGCTGTGCTGGCTGCGGTTGGCACTGTGTTGGCTGCGGTGGGCGCTGTGCTGGCTGTGGTGGGGGCTATGCTGGCTGTGGTGGGGGCTATGCTGGCTGCAGTGGGGTCTGTTCTGTCTGTGGTGGGGGCTGTGCTGGCTGCGGTGGGGGCTGTGCTGGCTGAGGCGGTGGCTATGCTGTCTGCGGTGGGGACTATGCTGTCTTCGGTGAGGGTTATGCAGGCTGCGGTGAGGGCTGTGCTGGCTGCAGTGATGGCTATTCTGACTGCGGTGGGGGCTGTGCTGACTGCGGTTGGGACTGTGCTGGCTGCAGTGGGGGCTGTGCTGGCTGCAGTCGGGATTGTGCTGGCTGCAGTGGTGGCTATGCTGGCTGCAGTGGGGGCTGTGTGGAGCAGGGCGGTGCTGCAGGTGAGATGCTCTGTCGGTGGTGCAGGCTTCAAATAATGGTGCCCAAAGTGGGCACGTGCACAGATGAAGCTGTCGGTTCAAGATCTCATCTGTGCATGCGCCGCCTTTGACCCATTGATCTCCCAGCAGCAGATTTAAGAAAAATGGTACCAAGAGGTGGCGCATGCGCAGGTGAGATCTTAGCTTGTCATTGAGCCTAGAACTCAATCTGCGCACGTGCCATTTCATTAAAGCCCACACCACCAACAGAGCATCCATGACACCTGCCACACCGCCCTGCTCCACAAAACCAACACAATGCTTGCAGCCAGCACAGTCCCTACTGCAGCCAGCACAGCCTCCACCATAGCACCTGCAACATTGCCCTACTCCAGCACTGTGCCAGCCTCCTGTGACCACGCTCCACCACTGCTGCCACCCACCCCCCTGGTAAGACACCACCAGAGTATAAGACGGACCCCATTTTTTTTACCTTTTTATCTTTAAATTTGGGGTCCATCTTATAATCCGGTGCTCCTTATAAAACGAAAAATACGGTATTTTATTGGGATTTTCTGTGATATACCAAAATAAGTACAAGTATTTGTGAAATATAAGGGAAATGATACAAAGCTGTCTTAATATTTTAAAAATATTAATCTTAAAATTGTGATATGCATTTGTATTCAACCCCTCTGAGTCAGTACATTGTAGAAATCACCTTTAACTGCAGTTACTAATTCAAGTCTTTTGGGGGATGTCTCTACCAGATATGTACATACAGTATCTTAATATTGTGACATGCATTTGTATTCAACCCCTGAGTCAAAACTTTGTAGAAATCACCTTTGGCTGCAGTTACTGCTGCAAGTCTTTTGGGAATGTGTCTACCTGATATGTACATCTAGAGGTGACATTTTTCCTTTTCTACCTATCTACTGCTATCAATCAGTGAGATTGGATGGAGATGTCTGTGATCAGCAATTTTTACATCTTATCTGGACTGTAACTAGGCCATTCAACACTGGAATATGCTCTGATCTAAACCCTCCATTGTAGCTCTGGCAGGATGTTTAGGGTTGTTGTTTGGCTGGAAAGAGAACCTACTCCCCAGTTTCAAGTCTTCTGCAGCCTCTGACAGGTTTTCCTCTAAGTTTGCCCTCTATTTAGCTCCATTAATCTTCCCATAAACTGAGACCAGCTTCCCTGCCACTGGTGAAGAACAGCTTCTCCGCAGCATGATGCTGCCTCCACCATGTGTGACAATGGGGAGGGTGTTTTCAGGGTGATGTGCAGTCTTAGTTTTCCAGCACACATAGCGATTACTTTGGTCTCATCTCATCAGTCCACCTTCGTCCACATACTTGCTGTGAACCCTACATGTCTTTTTGCAACCTGAAAATGAGACTTCTTATTACTTGTTTAAATAACAAAGAAAAAAAAAGGCTTTCTTCTTGCCCCTCTTCCTTACAGGGCAGATTTGTGGAGTATATGACCAATAGTTGTACTGTGGACAGATTCTCCCCCTTAAGCTGTGATCTCTGCAGCTCCTCTGTGACGATGGGTCTCTTGAATGCTTCTCTAATTAGTGCTCTCCTTCTTTGGATGTCAGTTTTGGTGGTTGGCCATGTCTTATAGGTTTGAAGTTGTGCCGTACTCCTTCAATTTTTCGATCTTGTATTGAACAGTGCTCTGTGAGATGTTCAGAGTTGGGCTATTTTGTATTTTTATAACCTAACCCTGCTTTACTCTTCTCCACAACTTTATCCCTGACCTGTCTAGTGTGTTCCTTGGTTTTCGTGATGCTTTTTCTTCACTAATGATCTCAAAGAAACCTCTGAGGCTTTCACAGAACAACTGTAGCTATGGTGAGAAGAAATTAAACACAGGTGGAGGCAATTTACTATTTTTTTTTATTTCTGGAGCCAATTAGTCACTCAGGATTATATTTATGGATATCAGATTGCAGAGGGCTGAATACAAATGGACATCACAATTTTCTATTGTTTTAAAATATTTAGAATCAAATTATTTTTACTGTTGTTGCTACCTATATTATTCTTTATACTCTTCCATGTGGCAGCCATATTGGAGATGTGCACTTCCATTACGCTTTGCTTGTATAAACTGTGCAGCAGGGTGTTTATGCAATATGCTTACTGCAATTCATGACCGATAAATGTCAACAGACTAAAGGCCACCATACATGCTAAATTAGGCTGAATCAAATTCATGGGGTGAAGTGAGAAAAGTGACTAGAGATGGGAAAGTAGAGATAGTTCGACAAACAAGCTCTTTCCTCTATTTATAATGAAGAGTCGATGGGCTTTAACCGGGATTCAAACCCACGAACTCTCGTACCCCAAGCGAGAAGCCTTCCACTAGACCAACAAAGGCAAATGAACTCTAGAGGAAGTCTTGCCTTTGTTTTTGTCTAGTGGAAAGCTTCTCACTTGGGGTGGAAGAGGTTGTGGGTTCGAATCCCGGTTAAAACCCATGGACTCTGTATGGCTTACACTTGCTTTCATTGGTCTAGTGGAAGGGTTCTCACTTGGGGTGCGAGAGGTCATGGGTTTGAATCCTAGTTAGATGCCCTTGGACTCTGTATGGCTTCACTAACCTTTGTTGGTCCAGTGGAAGGCTTCTCACTTGGGGTTGAATCCCGTTTAGAGCCCATAGACTCTACATGACGTCACATGCCTTTTTTGGGTTACTGGAAGGCTTTTTGCTTGGGGTGTGAGATGTTGTAGGTTCGGATCCCAGTTAGGCCGGTTTCACACATCCGGCTTTTCGCCGGTTTGCCGGATCCGGCGCTCTCCCGTACAGACAATACAGTACAGTGACAGCGCTGTAACTTCCGGGTCACATGCGCCGGTCACATGACAGCATGTGACCGGCGCTTGTTGCGCTGTCACTGTATGGGAGAGCGCCGGATCTGGTAAACCGGCGAAAAGCCGGATGTGTGAAACCGGCCTTAGAGCCCATGGACTCTGTATGGCTTCACTTGACTTTGTTAGTCTAGTGGAAGGCTTCTCATTTGGGGTACGAGAGGTTGTGGGTTTGAATTTCGGTTGGAGACCATGGACTCTCTATATTTTACACTTGCCTTCGTTGGTCTAGTGGAAGGCTTCTCACTTGGGGTGTAAGAGGTCGATGATTTGAATCCTGGTTAAAATCCATGGACTCTGTATGGGTTACACTTACCTTCGTTAGTCTAGTGGAAGGCTTCTCACTTGGGGTGCGAGAGGTCATGCGTTTGAATCCTGGTTAAAACCCATGGACTCTGTATGGCTTCACTTACCTTTGTTGGTCTGGTGGAATGCTTCTCGCTTTGGGTGGGAGAGGTCATGGGTTTGAATCCTGGTTAAAACCCATGGACTCTGTATGTCTTCACTTACCTTTGTTGGTCTAGTGGAAGGCTTCTTACTTGGGGTGCAAGAGGTCATGGGTTTGAATCCTGGTTAAAACCCATGGACTCTGTATAGCTTCACTTACCTTTGTTGGTCTAGTGGAAGGCTTCTCGGGGTGCGAGAGGTCATGGGTTTGAATCCTGGTTAAAACCCATGGACTCTGTATGGCTTCACTTACCTTTGTTGGTCCAGTGGAAGGCTTCTCACTTGGGGTGCGAGAGGTTGTGGGTTTGAATCCTGGTTAGAGCCCATGGACTCTGTATGGCATCTATTTATAATGAGAAGACTGTGCTGATCTTGTCATTGTCTAAACGATAAAGCTGATAAGTGAGCCATAGAGAAGGAAATGTAAGTTTATTGATACATTTTTTTCTAAATGGCTGTAAGAATAATATTTTAGTC
The DNA here is from genome assembly GCF_048569485.1 of Anomaloglossus baeobatrachus. Lineage (NCBI taxonomy): Eukaryota > Metazoa > Chordata > Amphibia > Anura > Aromobatidae > Anomaloglossus > Anomaloglossus baeobatrachus. The sequence continues at coordinate 21,934,688 of NC_134360.1, forward strand.
CTTTTTATTCTATTTTTTTACATAGTGCGTTACTCAAAGATTACCTTACCGGAGAAATCAGCATCCTTTAATTAAAAATCACATCTCGCCAGAAAGAAAAAAATTGTGGCTCACTCAGTGCTATGACTCTTCGATGTATTCAGCCCACTTGTTCGCAATGACTGCTTGAGATGATAAAGCGTATTTTTGGACCTCGGCCATTATTTATAAGTTGTTTTGCCAAACATAAATAGTAATCAGTTTCAAGTTAATCAGATATCAGACAAAATGTCTCGTTACAACAGTTTATTCTGAATTGCCAGGTCACATTCCTTGTTTAGAGTCGGTTGAAGTGGATTCCCAGGGAAAAATTCACAGATCCTCTCGGACGGGCAGCCTTTTCTTAACCGCTCTCCATTCTAGAACAACTGAGCTTTCTTTGTAGACTTGAATCATGTTGGCTGTTAGTGCAAGTTAATCATACCAATTAATGCAATCGCCACATACGCCAAGCTATGCCTAATTAAAAGAAACAAAAGGATTGTACAAATACATCAACACTTGGCTGGGTGCGTTGTCATGATCCAATACTGAGCTCTGTGAAATGCAAAGGTTCGGAAGTATAGTCACCAGAAATGGAACAGGACGCAACACTCGGGGCAAGATGACAACTGCACCACCTAACTCCGCAAGAACGCCTTTTGAATTCCCCCTTAAAATAAATAATGCCCTATAAAACAGATAGCGTCCCCTTTAAAAGTATTACTACTCTTTTATTGCCCCTTTAAAAGAACTTATGTCCTCTATAAAAGTAGACTAGTAATGCCACCTTTTCGACATCGAGATGTGGACATATCATTGGTGCAACCTGTGCGACCGCACAGAGACCCAAGAGGATGGGGGGCAATTTCTACCTTCAAATCAAGCGCAATTTTGCATTTTTAGGAGTGTTTGGGCTGCAAAGGACCCATATATTGTTCTTGCACAGAGGCCCTTTCTTTTTGTGCCCACCAGTGGTGCCGTCCATTGATGTTCACCTAATCCAAGTATATTTGAAGAAATTTTGCATTTTGAAATGGATCTGCTTAAAATCCACATAAATTAATTCCATGCAAACCTAACCTAAAGGGGGCTTTACACACAACGTCATCGCTAACTAGATGTCGTTGGGGTCACGGAATTCGTGACTCACATCCGGCCTCGTTAGCGACGTCGTTGCGTGTGAAACGTACGAACGACCGCCAACGATCAAAAATACTCACCATATCGTTGATCGTTGACACGTCGTTCTAATCCCATATATCGATGCTGTTGTAAGACGCAGGTTGTTCGTCGTTCCTGAGGCAGCACACATCGCTACGTGTGACACCCCAGGAACGAGGAACAACACCGTACCTGCGTCCTCCAGCAACGAGGTGGGTGTGTCTTTCTTTTGGCTGCTCTCCGCCCGTCCGCTTCTATTGGACGGCTGCCGTGTGACGTCGCTGTGACGCTGCACGAACCACCCCCTTAGAAAGGAGGTGGTTCGCCGGTCACAGCGACGTCGCTAGGCAGGTAAGTATGTGTGATGGGGCCTAACGATATTGTGTGCCACAGGCAGCGATTTGCCCATGATGCACAACCGACGGGGGCGGGTGCGATAGGCAGCGACATTGCTAGCGATGTCGCTGCGTGTAAAGTTGCCTTTATTGTTCTCATCTTCCTTGGAGTTTTATCTGTTGCATATTTTCCATATTCGCTCTCATATATCTTATTCTCAAAGATTTGGACCTGGAATACGGCACACATCCCAGCTTCGGGATACAAAAGTAAAAAATTATTTCAAACTCTAAATTCTAAAAAATTTGGATAGAATTTGGATGTTTTTCTTTTTTTTATTTTAGAGAGATGATATCTATGTAAAAGTCTGGTCTCAAGACTAAAAATCAATATGTTTTACACCTTTCAATTTATCTCAAGAAAATGAAGGAAAGAAGTAATGTGATACAATTAACAGTGTGGCACCTGCTGATAAAAGATCTCTTAGAACCAAAAAAAGAAAGCAAAAAAGATGTCAAACATGAACATGTCTAAGAGAAAACAACCTTCTGTCCCCACCGGCGATGTTAACATGTCGTTAACATGTCTCTGTGTCTACCGAGCTAAATCTACCTGCAATTTACAACACGTGCCATAAAGTAAAGCTTCCGGGTATTACAGTTCTAGACTGTTGGAGACACAGCGCAATGTGAATATGCGCGTATTTAACTTAATTGGTGCTCCTGGAGATACTTTATTACAAGTCTATGGTTGAAGCTTTGAAAGACGGTGTTCTACTGGTTTAGAGGTTTGCTGGAGATCAGGTACTGAACTTTATTTAGTATAGCCACAGATAGAAAAAAAGAGAGAAAAAGCAGGGGTAATGCATTCCTATTAAGTTTAGGTGACTTTATGACAAAATGATATCTTCAGAGGTGCCGAAAATGTCTACGTTACTTTCTTTACCAAACTATAGGAGAAAAAGGAGCCAGCACGATCTGAAATTGGCATGCATCGTATAACAAGTGCAAATTCACGGATTTATTCCAACTAATAATAATATTCTATAATAATATTCTACTAATATATTAGTACTAATATACTAATACTAATATATACTAATAAACTAATACTAATATACTAATACTAATATACTAATACTAATATATTATACTAATAAATAATAATTTATTCCAACTAATAAAAAAAATGAGATTTTTAGCAAATAATTGGACAATTCTTTGAGCCACCCCTGCCAATGTCACGGAAAATCTCAACAGGGGAGGGGGGGTCCTACTCTATATTATGTATTTCTTTACCAAACTATAGGAGAAAAGGGAGCCAGCACGATCTGAAATTGGCATGCATCATATAACAAGTGCAAATTCACGGATTTATTTCAACTGTACTATAGTAAAAAAAAATGAGATTTTTAGCAAAAAATTGATCAATTCTTTGAGCCACCCCTGCCAAGGTCACGGCAAATCTCAATAGGGGGGGTCCTACTCTATATTATGTATTTTATGTGCCATGCGCCCTCCTAGATAAAATTAAAAGCAGAACCATACTTGGAATAAATCTGTGAATTTGGACTTTTTATATGATGTATGCCATTTTCAGATCATGTTGGCTCCGCTCTTTCTCTGTTTGGTTGTAATTATGCTACAAATGTTTGGTGGCTGGTCACCACCGTGCTATGCACGCCTGATCTTGGTTTGCAATATATTCCTCCTGCTGATGTCTGTTCACATTCAGCCGCCTCACCCTTGTCCACAGGCATTGCTAATTAAGCACCATACTTGGATCTGGTCCGTCTTTATCAATGGTTGCTGTCTGGCACTGGGATAATCAGTTCTGATATAGTCCTGGTATGTGTAGAGCTTGCTCCACATGCTGGGACCTGGGCTGCTCCTTATCCACAATTGCCTCTTTTGCAACATAGAAGTGGTTATATACAGGTTACAGGTATGTGTGCTCCATTATGGTTCTGCTTTTAACTTTATCTAGGAGGCCGCATGGCACATGAAATACATAATATAGAATAGGACCCCCTCTATTGAGAGTTGCCGTGACGTTGGCAGGGGTGGCTCAAAGAATTGATCAATTATTTGCTAAAAATCTCATTTTGTATGATAGTACAGTTGGAATAAATCTGTGAATTTGCACTTTTTATATGATGCATGCCATTTTCAGATCGTGCTGGCTCCCCTCTCAAACTATAGGAGGTGGAACAGATGAAGAACTGTCACGCTAGGTACGGGGGAGTACCAACCGAACAGCGAAAGAGAAGAGAAACCTTGCGTCTTGGGAAAGGGAAGATGGTGAGCCCTGACCAAACCTACCATTAACCCTGGGGTCCGTCACCAACCTAGATAGGTTCCGCACCTATGCGCCCAGCAGGATACCTGACCCTTGGTTGACCCTATAGCTGGGCCCTAAATAGGGACCTGGTGGGATGAGCTCTTCATCAACCCTACTAAACACAAAAGAAGACACAGGGAGCACATCCATGGGGAAAGGGCATGAACAACCTATCTCCAGATGCCTCAGCAAGAAGTTCAGCAAAGAGCAGCAACTGGCTTGCATCCAGAGCTTGTGAAGGAAGTCCAGGGAAAATAAGAGTATTTAAACCCAAAGGGAAATACAGATGATTAGCAGCTAAAGGGAAGAGGAGCTCCGCTAGGTCAAAAAGGGAAAAGAATGAAAACCCAGCACAGGAGACACCTAGAACACTGAATACTGACATCAGGAATAATAGAAAGTCAGGGAGAATTTTGCGCAGCCAAACGCTGTGACCTTCTATTGCCGGACACCACAGGAGTCTTGGTCACCTGTGACACACTCATGACAAGAACAAAGCCAAGAAACACATAGTAGCATAAGAAGAGTTTTTGTCACACTCTAGTGTTGTTAGGTTAAAGAAGTATTTCCATTGTAACAAGTTATCATCAAATCCCAGGATAGGGGATTACCTATAAGTTGGTTGGGGTCCAACCGATGAAACCTCCCCCAATAACAGAGAACTGTTATCACCTTTAGAATGGAGTGACCATGATTGTGCTTGAACACCGCTACATGAGCACTCTCGCAGTCCCATAGAAAATTAATAAAAAAAAAAAGAAAAGAAAAAGTTTAGCTCACCATTTTTGTAGCACCTGATGGAGTCACAGTCCTCTCACTGAGTCGCCTTGGTACAGGTCTGAGAAATCGTCAGGAGTAAGAATGTGGTCTCCAGTGATGCACGCATGGGATGAAGGTGGTAGATAAAACATCACATTTATTGAATTAGATAAAAATGATGATACAACGAAATAAAAAAATAAATACTTCTAGACAGTATGCTTTTCTTATGCGTTTCGGCTACAAGCCTTGCTCATACTTGACTAAGGCTTGTAGCCGAAACGCGTAAAAAAAGCAAACTGTCTAGTAGTATTTTTATTTTTATTTGGTTATGTCATCATTTTTACCTACCACCTTCATCTGTACTTGCATCTCCGAAGACCACGTTCTTTCTCCAGTAGAATATTTATGGAGTTGAGGTTGAGATTGACACTTCTCCATTCTAAAGATCTTTGTTCTGGTGATAGGTGTGGATCCCAATGGTCGGACATCCACTGATCTAAAAATGTATATCTCCTATTCTGAAGATAGGTGATAACTTTTTCTAACTGGAATACATCATTGAGTTTTGCTTCCTCAGAATTTTCCTGTCTTTTCATAGGTTCATAGGTTTAGGATTTGTATGTAGCTAACCATCTTTTCGTTTATGTGTGTCTTCCAACCATATCTGACTTTGAATGAATTGTTTCTTCCCATAAGCTTAGAAAATACCTTCAGTTTGGTGATCGTGGTACATTACTCAGCTCCTTTTTTTAAAGGGAATCCCATGGATTATTGGAGCTAGGGATCTCCATCTACACCAGCACCTCTACAGAGGGAAGACCTTGTATAGACTGTGGTTGGGCATACATTCGGTCACTACAAACAAATTTATGGGAATTTCAGAGTCAATTCAGAAAATTCCCTTGCTTATTTCTGTATTTCCCATACTGCAGTTGTATGAAGTGGTATGGACAATGTTCGGCCATGGTTCTGTTGTGGGTGGGGGCCGCTGCCGCTTCTCTTGGGGGGCCTGCTCGGATCCGGGTTTCTGCTACGGCTCCAGTGGTGACCGGACCTGGGCTCCCACGGCCGCCCGTCCTCACAACCGTCGGAAAGTGGATATTTAGAAGGGAGGTTGTCTGTGACGCCACCCGTGGGTTGCGGTGAAGGATGTTGGCACCGCCGCTGCCTGTTGATGGGGCACCCGCAGTTGATGGAGCAGGGGGCAGCAAGATAGGATCCTCTCCACAGGTAGGGGAGGTGTAGTCCCGGGGCCCGCGGGTCGAACACGGGAGTGATGGCTGCTGGAGGTGGCGCACCGGACTGGACCGGGGGACAGTGGTGTAACTCACAGTTCAATAATTTCACACAAGTCCAGTGGTAAACCAAGTTGCCAGTGGCCGGCTGCCTTAGGAGGGTGCATTCGGGTCCCGCACCCAGATTGATGAACAGATATCCCTTCCTCCTGCACTTTGTGTTTCCTTCTCTTTTGGATGACTTCACATGGAACGGAGAAGTCCACTCCCATTTACTTGTGTTGGGAACTGTGGCCCGCGAAAGCTGACCCTTGGGATTTCAGTGGGTTCTTGGCGGACACCCTATCCCCCGCGTTGGGCTTCCGTTTCGCTCTATCTGGGCAGTAAATTGGGACAATGTCTGGAACCTTGTCCCCAACTGGTGAATTGGAGAGGGGCTTGCAACCTTCCTCGCCCTAGGGTCCAGGCACCCCGACTGTGCACGGACTCTGGACCGCATTCCCGCTGTCGGTACCTGCAGGCTGCAACCTTGCCCCGGTCCACTTTAGGTCTCCCGCGATCGGATTTCCATCGCCTGTGGCTCTGCTCACCGTCTGCCACCTAGCCAAGTAGTCCAAGGGCCACTACCCCTGACTACCACTGCACAGTCTGCACTTGACTTTTACGTCAACTGTCTAGACTGATCTGTTGTCAAAACTGTTCTCTTCTGTTCCCGCCTCTGACACCTCAGGACCCCTAGGTGGGCGTTCTCATCCACCTGATACCGCCCACTAGTGTGTCCCTATTATCAAGAGGGGGTGGCTAGGGTTTACTGGCTGTGTGTTATACCTAAGTGCAGGTTTCTGATGGTAGCAAGGCGAATGTACACATTTGTGACTACCTGGTTTTGCCAGAGCATCACAGTTCCACATAACTCCTTCCCAGAAAAGTGACCTCACATCACTGGTGGACCCAGCAGTCCAACCTCTAGTGATGTAAGGTTTCTCATCTATCTTGTTGACCTGGTTTGGCTGAAAAAAGAAATGTCTCTTATTAGAAGGTCTTCTATTCCATCAACATAATGAATAGGAAAACTAAAAGTAGTTGCATATATAAGATGACTCTCTCAGGGAACGAAGTTTACAATTTGGTGGGAAGTTGAAGAGAGTTTCCCCTCTAAGCCAGATCTTAGAGCATTATCTTACCTGGTGTGGCTGTCAGGAACATAACTATGGACAATACAGAGGTTGTAGTAGCATCCAGGCCCTGGAGATTGAGAAGACCAAAATATTACATGTGCCACTTATGGGAACTCTTGAATTGTAAAGGACTGGTGACTCTTTTTAGATTGGACATTGGGGTCCATGAGCTTCAAGTTTCACCCTGCGACTGTTATTCCATCAAATGTGTATTCTCTAATTCCACATGTTAGATGGACTGGCAGATGGTGAACCCTAGTTCCAATGTACCGTAATTTATATATCAACATATCATTCCACTTGTAGGCTCCTATATACGCCCTACTCTGTGATAACCTGAGATATCATTAATAGGGATGATCGAATACCTCAAATATTCGGCTTCGCGAATATTTTCCAAATAAGTTGCCGCTATTCGACTATTCACAAATATTTGATGCGCAATGTAAGTCTATGGGAAATCCGAATAACAACTATTCGGAACTATTCGGGCTTCCCATAGACTTACATTGTGCATCGAATATTCGCATAGCGGCTAGTTATTCGTCGAATATTCGCAAAGCCGAATATTTAAGGTATTCGATCATCCTTAATCATTAACTGACTATGTAAGAACTTCAATTCTCTGCATATGATCCTGACTTGGCATGACATACTTTGAAAGAACAAAATGTAAAAATGTGTCAAGGCAAGTTTTGGTTTTAGCAATATCTTATTCGATTTCTTTGTTTCAAAGGCTGTTTTATGTTGCCACACTGAATATATTGATGAGAACCTGTCATCAGGGTCATGACGTCCGGACAATGGGCATCATGAGTCAGAGCCTTGCTCGGTCACATGAGTGTATAACACGGTAAAGGCCTATCCAATATTTTATCGGATAGCACTCGGACCGATGTTTTACTATGGGGCAGTGCTGATCAGCATGAGAAAAAAGTTCAGAATGTTGTGTATGGCAGCGCAAATTGGACAACCCCCCCCCCCATTCAAGTCTGTGGGTGCGTGCAGAACATCGGACTGGACTCGGATGATAAATCGTATAGACCTGGCTCACTATATATTCGGGTGCTCTAGGGAAACAGTCAATAGTTCAAAAATACAAAATAATCCCCGGCACTCCAAGAGAAAAAAGAAACAATGTCTGGGTATTTTTGATATTTTTTTATTGTGAATAGTCTTATCTCGACGTTTCGGTCACACCTTGACCTTTATCAAGAGAATTAATCAGACTATAGAGAGAAAACATAAAAACAGAAATTAATACATAATACAGGAGAAAAAACACCAGGAGACACAGCTCCGGTTATTTATATACATTGTGCACAAAAAGAGTATATGTTACACTGGTAAGGTACACAGTCACAGATATATAGGGTGATAACATATATATACACCCAAGAAGAAAGAACAACATCCGAAGTAATTGTTTACCAACTGGAAGTTTATCATGTATATATCAGAAGAGACTAACAGGTAGACGTACCTATGAAGCAGAGGAATCAGTACGTGCATAATACTCGAGAGGGAGCAATACGAGTCACCACTCATATGAAGAGGAACTATCAGGTGCGTATGAGCACTAGGTGAGAGAAAGAATCATTATAAAAGGAAACCTATGCAGTGATTCTTGACATGTGATCGATGAACAAGTGATATGTGAATACCTGTGACTGAATAATAGACAGTCGGGATCAGCCAGTCAAAGTCTATGAGGTAATCATGTAGAGGTATTCCATCGGGGTAGAAAGACGCATGTGGTGACTGGGTGTAGGTAAAAGAGAGTGAAAGAAAGTAAAACATGAGCGAAGAGGAAGGGTAGAAGTAAGGAGGGAGAGGGGAAAAGAAAAAGGGAGAAGTTGGGGGGGGGGGGGGGAAGGAAAGGTGAGATCAGGCTGAAGGTAAAGATCAGTGTATACGAGAGAAATAAGTTAAGACAAGGTACCTGTCCAATAATTGGCTACTGTATAGATGCCAGGCCAGTCTTATTAGTGAGTAGAGGACCTAATGGAGGAATTCTAGAATGAACAAATCAGTGAATAGAGAGACGTGTCTCTAAAATTGGTTATACTCTGTTCACTACCTGTCAAACAGCATGAAATGGTGTACGGGAGGTAATATGTCTCTGGAGACTTGTGACACCAATACATTGGCTTTAAGGCAAATAGCCCATGATGCCACAGGTTAATGTTCTAAAATAGAAAGATCTCATGAGATAAATTCACAAACTGTGTAACATCCAATGAGGTGAGCAACCTCCATAAACATGACTAATATTACTCACAATTTATGAGCAGCCGTGAAAAAGGTCGTATGGAGGACCTTCTTAAAGGGGAAGTGGAATAAGTGGAATTATCCTGACAGTGTCGGTATTACACATATGCTGCGGACTAGTGACATAAATGGACAGAGGTTAATGCAATGGTGTACTGATAAATCACTTGACCGTGGATCAAACTGATAAATAACATAACAGTACCTCAAAAGTGAAACAGCCTATATGGAGATAATGTCCTGTGCAAGGGCTATACACAAAAGTGGTATCTTGGAAAATGGTCAAAGACCTATGGAGAGTAAGGAGAACCTAATAAAAAACATGGATTAACGGTCACAAAATGGAATAAAAGGTCTTACTGATACCTGGTGTATGAGATGATACAGGCTTCTGTCCGGTGGGAATGGTGGCTGGCTACTGCGTTGGTCTGTGCAAATAAGCCGTCTATAAATGCAGGTTGTGATGAGGAGATCAGCTACAGGTGGAGCTGACTTCCTGGTTGCGGTGTGGAACGCAAATGGCGTCCAAATGGACCGCATACCTGCGCATGCGCAGATCGGGTGAAGTCCGCGCATGCGCACTGTCACTGTCATGCTGCGCATAGAAACGGTAGTGGTGAAGGTTGGTACTGCAGCACTAAGCTTGTATAAAGGACTATTGGATGTTGTGAGTCACGTGTAATATAGTGAGAAGTGGCATACAGACCTCCGTGATGTGAGGGAGTGAGTGCCTCACATGTGACCGCTAAAGCAGAAGAGTGAACCGGTGATGTGTGGAAATCACGTAGTGAAGAGAGCCTAAAAAGGGGAGAAAAATAAATTAGTAGGCATATGACAGGAAAGAATTAAAACCTGGAAAAAAATAAGAGATTCACAGAACAATAGGTACCTTACAATTACCATGGACCTGAATCTAAAATCACTCTCGTATAATGATGTTGATAAGTTACATAACTAATCAGAGACATAAAAAATCACAGTCATAAAAATGAAAAACGAGGTTTTATCTGAGAAGGAGTCTATGGAGACCACAACTAGGACCTGAGTGTATCAGAGATGGACCTCATATTCTCGGTTCAGTCCTCGGGGTTCCAGAGTACCCAACGTGAAAATCCAATATGCTTCTCTTTCTTTTAATCTACGGACCCTATCACCACCCCTACGTAATTGTGGAACATGCTCAATGACCTGAAACCTCAATTGAGCTACTGTATGGTGGAAAGTGTCAAAATGATGGGGGATGGGTAATAAAAGTTGCTTACATCTGATCGTTGATTTGTGTTTACTGATGCGATCTCGGATATGTTGGGTGGTCTCCCCAACATACCCGAGACCGCAGGGACACTTGATCAGGTAAATCACATAGGAGGACTCACAAGTGTGATACCCTCTGATAGTAAAGTTTTTGCCAGTATGGGGGTGTGTGAACTTGTTACCCTTGGTCAAATTATTGCATTGGAGACAGTGTAGGCATGGGAAGTTACCTGTTTTGGGTGGTCCCAAGAAAGTCTGTCGTGGTGAGATTGATGACCCTATGTCGGCTCGGATCAGACTGTCCCTCAGGTTCCTTGCTCGTTTGTGACAAAAGATAGGAAACATCCCGAACTCTTTTATAGAGGGATAAGCCTTCTGTAGCAATGGCCAATGTCTTGTGATGACCTCCTTAAAAAGTGGCGATTTCCTAGTTTCCTATCTTTTGTCACAAACGAGCAAGGAACCTGAGGGACAGTCTGATCCGAGCCGACATAGGGTCATCAATCTCACCACGACAGACTTTCTTGGGACCACCCAAAACAGGTAACTTCCCATGCCTACACTGTCTCCAATGCAATAATTTGACCAAGGGTAACAAGTTCCACACCCCCATACTGGCAAAAACTTTACTATCAGAGGGTATCACACTTGTGAGTCCTCCTATGTGATTTACCTGATCAAGTGTCCCTGCGGTCTCGGGTATGTTGGGGAGACCACCCAACATATCCGAGATCGCATCAGTAAACACAAATCAACGATCAGATGTAAGCAACTTTTATTACCCATCCCCCATCATTTTGACACTTTCCACCATACAGTAGCTCAATTGAGGTTTCAGGTCATTGAGCATGTTCCACAATTACGTAGGGGTGGTGATAGGGTCCGTAGATTAAAAGAAAGAGAAGCATATTGGATTTTCACGTTGGGTACTCTGGAACCCCGAGGACTGAACCGAGAATATGAGGTCCATCTCTGATACACTCAGGTCCTAGTTGTGGTCTCCATAGACTCCTTCTCAGATAAAACCTCGTTTTTCATTTTTATGACTGTGATTTTTTATGTCTCTGATTAGTTATGTAACTTATCAACATCATTATACGAGAGTGATTTTAGATTCAGGTCCATGGTAATTGTAAGGTACCTATTGTTCTGTGAATCTCTTATTTTTTTCCAGGTTTTAATTCTTTCCTGTCATATGCCTACTAATTTATTTTTCTCCCCTTTTTAGGCTCTCTTCACTACGTGATTTCCACACATCACCGGTTCACTCTTCTGCTTTAGCGGTCACATGTGAGGCACTCACTCCCTCACATCACGGAGGTCTGTATGCCACTTCTCACTATATTACACGTGACTCACAACATCCAATAGTCCTCTATACAAGCTTAGTGCTGCAGTACCAACCTTCACCACTACCGTTTCTATGCGCAGCATGACAGTGACAGTGCGCATGCGCGGACTTCACCCGATCTGCGCATGCGCAGGTATGCGGTCCATTTGGACGCCATTTGCGTTCCACACCGCAACCAGGAAGTCAGCTCCACCTGTAGCTGATCTCCTCATCACAACCTGCATTTATAGACGGCTTATTTGCACAGACCAACGCAGTAGCCAGCCACCATTCCCACCGGACAGAAGCCTGTATCATCTCATACACCAGGTATCAGTAAGACCTTTTATTCCATTTTGTGACCGTTAATCCATGTTTTTTATTAGGTTCTCCTTACTCTCCATAGGTCTTTGACCATTTTCCAAGATACCACTTTTGTGTATAGCCCTTGCACAGGACATTATCTCCATATAGGCTGTTTCACTTTTGAGGTACTGTTATGTTATTTATCAGTTTGATCCACGGTCAAGTGATTTATCAGTACACCATTGCATTAACCTCTGTCCATTTATGTCACTAGTCCGCAGCATATGTGTAATACCGACACTGTCAGGATAATTCCACTTATTCCACTTCCCCTTTAAGAAGGTCCTCCATACGACCTTTTTCACGGCTGCTCATAAATTGTGAGTAATATTAGTCATGTTTATGGAGGTTGCTCACCTCATTGGATGTTACACAGTTTGTGAATTTATCTCATGAGATCTTTCTATTTTAGAACATTAACCTGTGGCATCATGGGCTATTTGCCTTAAAGCCAATGTATTGGTGTCACAAGTCTCCAGAGACATATTACCTCCCGTACACCATTTCATGCTGTTTGACAGGTAGTGAACAGAGTATAACCAATTTTAGAGACACGTCTCTCTATTCACTGATTTGTTCATTCTAGAATTCCTCCATTAGGTCCTCTACTCACTAATAAGACTGGCCTGGCATCTATACAGTAGCCAATTATTGGACAGGTACCTTGTCTTAACTTATTTCTCTCGTATACACTGATCTTTACCTTCAGCCTGATCTCACCTTTCCTTCCCCCCCCCCCCCCCCAACTTCTCCCTTTTTCTTTTCCCCTCTCCCTCCTTACTTCTACCCTTCCTCTTCGCTCATGTTTTACTTTCTTTCACTCTCTTTTACCTACACCCAGTCACCACATGCGTCTTTCTACCCCGATGGAATACCTCTACATGATTACCTCATAGACTTTGACTGGCTGATCCCGACTGTCTATTATTCAGTCACAGGTATTCACATATCACTTGTTCATCGATCACATGTCAAGAATCACTGCATAGGTTTCCTTTTATAATGATTCTTTCTCTCACCTAGTGCTCATACGCACCTGATAGTTCCTCTTCATATGAGTGGTGACTCGTATTGCTCCCTCTCGAGTATTATGCACGTACTGATTCCTCTGCTTCATAGGTACGTCTACCTGTTAGTCTCTTCTGATATATACATGATAAACTTCCAGTTGGTAAACAATTACTTCGGATGTTGTTCTTTCTTCTTGGGTGTATATATATGTTATCACCCTATATATCTGTGACTGTGTACCTTACCAGTGTAACATATACTCTTTTTGTGCACAATGTATATAAATAACCGGAGCTGTGTCTCCTGGTGTTTTTTCTCCTGTATTATGTATTAATTTCTGTTTTTATGTTTTCTCTCTATAGTCTGATTAATTCTCTTGATAAAGGTCAAGGTGTGACCGAAACGTCGAGATAAGACTATTCACAATAAAAAAATATCAAAAATACCCAGACATTGTTTCTTTTTTCTCTTGGAGTGCCGGGGATTATTTTGTATTTTTGGACTCGGATGATGACTGACTCATAGAATGGAGAAGATAGATAACTTTTGTTCTCTTCTCCTGACATTGTGATCCAATTCTCTGTCACACTCTGTTTGGCTCTAAACTCCCTGAGTGTCATGGCGTCTGATGCTGTTCAGACTACAGACTCTGACACTCCACATTATGCTTTATGTGGTGCTTCTGAGTTGCACAGACAGGCTCAGGCGTCACCAGCTGTGTGCTCATTAGTGATCAGGCTAGCAAAAGTTAATCTCTGCCTGCTGGTTACCTTTTGAATCACATGTTGAGGGAGACCTATCCCAGTAACTCCCCACCTTTTTAAGATGGAGGAATCTGTCTTCCTATGCCGACTATAGCTTTTTCTAAGCCAGTCCATGTGCTATTGTGTTCCAGATGCTGGGGATTTACTGCTTCTTCCTGTGCTGTGGAAATCCTCTTGTCGTCTCGTTATTTCCTCCTTATCATGTATTGTCTTATATCTCCGTGTGTGTGCTAGCTGAGTAATTGTTTTGGTTTCCCTGTTTGTAAAGATCTGCGGATCAAACACTCCTATCCTGGTCCTCCCCTAGGGTTGAGGAGATGGTGTATTAGATCAGGACTGTTCAGGATTAGGGCAAGGAAGGCGGCCCAGACATCTTCACCATCAGAGGTATTTCTGGGATCAGGGACAGCTAGGGCCCTCTAGACTGAGGGCCTGATTAGGAGCCCCAGTTCTGATCAGAGTATATTCGGCTCTAGAATGAGAGAATATGTGGCCCTCTGACCGCAGCCTAAGAGGTCTTTCATAAAGTACATACTTGGGAGAGACCCGTCAATCAACTAGAGCCAGGAGCATATGTTTTCTATTTTGAAATATCACAGCATTTCCTAGTAAAACATACTTGTCTGCAGTGGCACAGCCAGGCTCTGATTCATGCTTCCAATGATTCGGACAGAATTAACCTGATGGGTTCCCTTGAAACTAATATCAAGTAAGACATGGTAGGGCAAGGAATGAGTCAATGTCTTTGGTCCTGCCAAATCTCTCGGGGTGTGTTAGCTCGCATGACATCTGTTCAGGATACAGTACTGTTGAGGTGTGTCACTAAGGGAAACAAAAAAGTTGACATCTTAGGGTAGAGTTGACAACTATATTTGGTGAAGTTCAAAAATTTTGTGATTAGTCCGAATATATTGTGTTCTTTTTCCTTACCTTTGCTGATGTCCATCAGACTTCGTGTTTGCTCTATGGATACCATCTCCCGGTTGCATTGCTAAATTCTTTCTCGTGTTTCTTCACTAACATATTAGGCTTTTTTTTACGGAAACACTTAAAAGGGCTTTTACACTTACAGACTTCTGGCATATATTGTCCAGCAGTGTGATAAAATAGTAAAATTAGATAAAACTTCCCAACCCAAATCCAGCACTGACTTTGATCTCTGTGTACTGGCTGCACAATTATAGTGCACATCACCGCTGCAGCCAATCTCTGAGCTCAGTGGCTAGTATCATCTACATTGGCAGAACCAGTGAGCTTAGTGATTGGCTGCAGTGGTAATGTGCTATGCAGTTGAGACAGCACCACTGCAGCCAGAACTCAGATCACGGAGCAGTGGGGTAGAGTTTGTGTTGGACCTAGAAAGGGATATATATGACAGTAATCCCCTTCCCAGTTCCAACACTGGCCCTGATATCTGTGTAGTAGCTGCAGAGGTACTTTCATAACTACAGTGAAAATCACCACTGCAGCCAATCTCTGAGCTCAGTGACTTGTGATCTCTACACTGGCAGAGCCACTGAGCACAGTGATTGGCCGCACAGGTGATGAGCTCTATAGTCATGAGGATATATCCACTGAAGCCAGTAGACAAATATCAGATCTGTGAAGGAAAACTGGTGCTGGACCTGGAAAGCGTAAGTTTATAAGAGTAAAAGTATAGGGTTAATCTGCATTTAAATAGTATTAAAATCATGCTAGGTTGCGTTACTGAAGCATGGAGAAAATGAACTTATATCCTCCCTGCAGCCACTTGTTTCCAGTCATAGCGGCGGTGCAAGGAGTGGTTACAATTAGTGCGCAGCTGTAATCACTGTTTGATTGACAGGCAGCTCTGCAGTGTGTGTGTGCCGAGGATACAATGAAGCTGCAGGACGCTTACAGATAATGACCGCCATGTTTCATGATCATGACCTTCATAAATGGAACTATAGCTCAAGCTCAGAATTTTGAAATCTGAAATCTTATTTTCATTTTTTTTGTGTTGCTCATCGTCCTCCCCTTGTTTTCATTGTTCCTTTTTTATTAACTTTTGTATCCAATTTTTATTGTGCAGTTGTTTATTTCAATAAAATACTTATTGTGTGTATATATATATATATGCATTTTGTTTGATGTAATTGGAGCAACATTGATAGAATATACTAGGTGTAGTACCCAGCATTGCCTGGGATAGTAACTGTCTTTTTGACTGTCTCTCCCTCCCTCTCTCTTATCGCTGGTAAGTCGTTGTGTGTGACTCGGCCTTTACTCTCCCAATATCTTACTCTCCCTTTGTCTATCTATATCTCTGTCTGTCTCTGTCTCTATCTCTGTCTGTCTCAATCTGTCTGTCTCTTTCTGCCTAGGTCTGTCTGTAAGTCTCTGTCAGTGTCTGTCTCTGTCAGTGTCTGTCTTTCTGTCTCTCTCTGTCTCTGCCTGTTTCTGTCTGTTTCTCTGTCAATCTCTGTCTATTACTGTCTGTATATCTCTGTCTGTTTCTGTCTCTCTTTTTCTCTCTCTGTCTCTATGTGTCTCTCCACTGAAATTATATTACCTCACACATAAACTGCTGAGAATGTCCTTTGTTGCTTATAGCAACCAATCACAATTGCAACACACACACACACACACACACATACATACACACATAGATACACACAAACACAGATACACACACACACACACACACACACACACACATACATACACACATACATACACACACACACATACATACACACACACACACACACATACATACACACATACATACACACACAGACACATACATACACACACACACACACACACATACATACACACATACATACACACATAGATACACACAAACACAGATACATACACACACACACACACACACACATACATACACCCATACATACACACAAACACAGACACATACATACAGACACACACATACATAAACACATAAAAACACATATATACACACACACACATATAAACACACACATATACACACATACACACCCATATACACATATAAATACACACAGACATATACACACACATATACATACACACACACATACATACACACACATACACACATATAAACACATACACACACATATACATACACACACATATACATACACACACATACATACATACATACGTGTCTGGTGGTGCGCTCCCTCCCCGCCAGCCCCCCACATATGTAACATCCACGTTTGAATAAAACAACCCTTGCACAGCAAGATTTGGTGAGTGCCATTTTTCTAGAAGTTCATATATTTGCATTCTTCTCTGTGGTGTGCACCCCAGAGCGGCACCGATTCTTGCCTCTTTGCTGTGGACTTTAATTGTGCAGCAGGTGAACATGTGTGGAGCAGTGCCCTGGATTCATTTCTAACTTTTTGGAACACACAAACATACCTACACACACATATACACACATACATACACACACACACACACACACATACATACACACACATACATACACACACACACACACACACGTACATATACACACACGAACACACACACATACACACACATACATACACTCACATGAACACACACACATACATGTACATATACACACATGAACACACACACACGTACATATACACACACGAACACACACGCACACACACACACACACACATGTACACACACACATACACACACATAAACACACAGACACATACACACATGTACACACACACACACACACACATGTACATATACTCACATGAACACACACACATACATGTACATATACACATGAACACACACATGTACATACACACATACACACACATATACACACAAACACACACACACACACACACACTCAGCTCTATATATTAGATAAGGCTTTTTCTGTGTGCTATTATTTACATACACACACACACGTACATATACACACACGAACACACACACATACATACACTCACATGAACACACACACACATACATGTACATATACACACATGAACACACACACACGTACATATACACACACGAACACACACGCACACACACACATGTACACACACACATACACACACATAAACATACAGACACATACACACATGTACACACACACACACACATGTACATATACTCACATGAACACACACACATACATGTACATATACACACATGAACACACACACGTACATATACACACACGAACACACACACACACACACACACATGTACACACACACACATGCACACACATAAACACACAAGACACATACACACATGTACACACACACACACACACATGTACATATACTCACATGAACACACACACATGTACATACACACATACACACACATATACACACAAACACACACACACACACACACATTCAGCTCTATATATTAGATAAGGCTTTTTCTGTGTGCTATTATTTTAGATTAGGATTACCTTTCGGGTTACAGGCTTCTCTATATAAGAAGTGATGACACCACACTTAGGACATCTGAATAGTTATTTATTGAGAAGCCACAGTCCTTACACTTTTACAACTGTAGGCTTTTGTAAGGCAAAAGCAAGATGGATCCACTATTTTACACAGATAAAAAGCTTCTTGAGGGACCCCGGTGACATGCAGTTACTGGTCAAAATGCAATGTACATGGCAGATATAAAAACAATTGTGAACACAAAATTATGTAAATTAAGGTTACAATCTACGGAAATAAGTATTGTATATTCTTATAAACACAGTTTATAGTCTAAGTCTGTTATTAAAGTTGTCTTTTTGTCTTTTTTTTAGCCTTTTTTTTATACATACACTTTTATTTAAAACCTAAACAAAATGTAACATTTATAGAGACATTAACATAAAATGTTTCTTTTTTTCTTTATTTTTCAACAGTTGCTTGTTCGGTCGTCTCACGAGAACAGTTGTGGTTTTGGAAATACTAATCCGCCGATATGTAACCTCTAGGTAACTAACAGAATGTTCAAGTAAAAGTGTATGACTTTCGAGTTTCGGATGAGATAAACCTCGGAGTGTACATGATAGATCACTATAGATAAACCTCATTGGGTGTAGCCACTTTCTTTTCTTTTTGTTTGGGGAAATAAAACCTCTATTAGTTCATTCATTTGAGCGGATGGCATCCACGCAACAGAAATGACGTTACTATCACTCATAGGCACAATAATTTACCATTGACGTATATACATTACAGGAATGAAGCGTTGGATATTTTTGCTGAAAACAGGGACATACCTAGCATGTTTCCTATATATTTCAATTAACAGTATTAACAGTGGTGCTCTATATTGCTTATGATCCTATAGATTTGAAGTTTAGGAAACCCATGAACCAAATGTAGTGCGTCGTTTTGTTTTTCTTTGTTATCACACAGCTAGAATGAGAATTGTATTGGTAAAATTGGTATGGGCTTTTGGAGCGGACAGAAAAATTCCCTAATGTGGCTAACAGACATGCACTGGGTACCGGGCTACATCCCATAGAGACTCTACAACCAGATAATTTTAATCGTCTTCTTCGTCTTCTTCATCGCTGTCCTTCATGGTTATGCCTTGGAGGCCTCCTCCTTCGCTGACCGAAGCCGTCGCCTCTTCCACCGTTAGCCGGTTTCGGATCGTATCGTAGGTTTTGCTGTTTAGCGTTGAGTCCAGAACACCTTGTAATCGGAAATCGCGATAGGTTTTCTACAAAAAAGAGATAAAGATGTTATAGACCCAAGATCCACACCGGCTGATAGTGTTCTTGTAATCGGAAATCGCGATAGGTTTTCTACAAATAGAGATAAAGATGGTATAGATCCAAGATCCACACCGGCTGATAGTGTTCTTGTAATCGGAAATCGCGATAGGTTTTCTACAAATAGAGATAAAGATGGTATAGATCCAAGATCCACACCGGCTGATAGTGTTCTTGTAATCGGAAATCTCGATAGGTTTTTTAGAAAAAGGGATAAAGATATTATAGACCAAAGATCCACACCGGCTGATGTTCTGCTCCAATAACTAGGAATGAGTGAACCTTTGAAAGCTCGGTTAACTAGGCACGTTCAAACCGTAACCCCTTCGCGATTTACCGGTTTTCATTTTTTGATCCCCTTCTTCCAAAACCCATAACTTTTTTTATTTTTCCATCAATCTTGCCATATGAGGGCTTATTTTTTGCGTGACAAGTTTTACTTTTGAATGAAACAATTCGTTTTACCATATAGTCTACTGGAAAACAGGAGAAAAATTCCAAGTGTGGTGAAATTGCAAAAAAAGTGCAATAGCATGATAGTTTTTGGGATATTTTATTCACCGTGTTCACTATATGGTAAAACTGATGCGTCGGTATGATGCCTCAGGTCGGTATGAGTTCTTAGATGCCAAATAGGTATACCTTTATCTAAGGGGTTACAAAAAAATCAGAAATGTGTCCCCCAAAAATTGGAGTTTTTTAGCGCTATTTTCTGAGACCCGCAGCATTCTCCTGTTTTTGGGATCTGGGGCTCAGTGATGGCTTATTTTTTGCATCTTCAGCTGGCGTTATTAATTATACCATGTTTGTGCATATGCTATGTTTTGATTGCCTGTTACTCCATTTTAAAACAATTTTGCAGTGACCAAAGAACGTAATTTTGTCGTTTGAAACTTTTTTCTCGCTACGTCATGTACCGATCAAATGATTTGATTTTATATTTTGATACATTGGGCATTTCTGAATGCGGCGATACCAAATGCGTGTATATTTATTGTTTTTTTCACTGTTTTATTTTCAATATGGTAAATGGGGGAGTGATTTCAACTTTTTTAGTTTTTTTATTTTTAAAATACTTTTCTTTTACATTTTTTTTATTCATTTTATTAGTCCCCCTAGGGGACTTTATAGGTCATCAGTCTGATCGCATGTGCATTTCTGTTGATCAGAGCAGCACACCTCTGATCAGCAGGAATGCAGCGTTTCTCTTGGCTCTAACAGAAACTACGTCATGATAGCGACAGGAGTCATCAAATGACGCTTCACTACCATGGCAACCATCGACTCCATGTGATCGCGTCACGGGGCCTCCGATGGTGCCAGGGAAAGGCGATTTCCCCACCGCGGCCATTTAAATCGCGCTGTCACATTTTGACAGCGCAGTCTAAGGGGTTAACAGGCACTGGTGGATCGTAGATCCACCTGAGACTGCGAGGTACACATGTATGCTGTTCAAATCAGCAGACATGTGTAGGGATCGCTCAACATAGCAGCCGGCGGTGATTACCCCGACATGATTTAGGATTTACTGGTATGTCCTATGTTGTGAAGGGGTTATAAAGGTTCGTTTTTTGACACATACTTGATCCAAATCTCAATGGAACTCAGTAATTGGGCAGATCATGGCTCCACCTACATGCTGCCAGCCATAAACAGAACATTTCCAGGAGAGGGCTGGCTTTTTCTATTTTTTTCTTTTTGCTTATGTGTGCAGACTGCATCCATCTGATCTTACCCCCAGTGTGAGCTGGCCAAACACTGCATGCGGCTCACACAGGGCTGAGTATCACTCATACCCAAAGACAGGGCTGCCGACTTGAGTGAGTTGCACTCGTAACTCCCTTGAACTTCGAATCTGAACTTTGTATTTTTTGGAAGTCGGTTTCCAAACCCAAACTCCGACCATCGAACCTCAGGTTCACTCATCTCTACTAATAACCGGTCGATGGAGGCTTTAACTCAAAGAGTGCCGAATTCCTACCTTCTCCTAAGACGCAATTAGCTGCTAATGATAACGGCTGATAGTAAATAAGGTGAAAATGAAGTTGATACGTCGATAGCGATGGCGACATTTTAGAATTTTTCACTTCACACCAATTTCACTGTAACAGTAGAATTTTTTACAGCTTTACACATGGCACCACTACAGCCCATTATGTTCCCGATAGGCATAACTTATTAGTGACTTGTTTAATGAGGTGATGATTCCGCGATCCTAACCCTTGTGAGGCAAAACACCTTCGCCAAATGTTGTGACAAGTGGCAATTTCCAAGAATTGACAAGATTTATACACAAATAGGACTGATAAAACAGGTTTTCTTCAGATTTGAGTCAAAGACATACAGTATTATTGTAATGTATCATTTTAGTTCTAAATACCTTATTATTTTAGAATGACATAATTCTAAGGTGCATATCAATTTATGAAAAAAAAAAAAATATATATATATATTATATAAAAAACATAATCCTCTTTTTTATATATGTATATATATATATACATATATATATATATATATATATATATATATATATATATATATGTATATATATATACATATATATATATATATATATATATAAAATCCTTTTTCTTACATGTAATAAATATAAGTAGACATATATATATTTTTGATTTATTTATATTTATTTATTTTTTTTACCAATTCAGCAATACTTTGTATTCTTTTTATACGGTTGGTATTGGTTGCATCATTCCTCAGATGGTGTAAACTATTATTTTTTAATTTTAATTTTATCAAAGTGTTAGAACATTTATAGTGATAGCAAATTTTATATATATATATATATATATATATATATATAATGTAATCCCTTTTGATATATATATATATATATATATATATATACATATATATACATATGATCCTTTTTCTTACATGTAATAAATACTTTGTATTTTTTTTTTATACGGTTGGTATTGGTTGCATCATTCCTCAGGTGGTGTAAATTATTATTTTTTAATTTTATCAAAGTATTAGAACATTTATAGTGATAGCAAATATATATATATTTTTTTATTTTTTTTCCACATTTTACTAATTTTGCATTATAAACACTTGGTAAAATTCATCTTTTATACTTTTTTCCAACTCTGCTGTAGGAGGTCTTGATTTTTGTAGGCTTGGGTAACATTTTCATTGATAAATTTTTAGGGAAAATATGAATGTTTTGTTTAAGTTTTTTTGGGGGGAGCGGGACAGGTGAAAAAACAAGTCTGACATTTTTTTTTAAGTCATTTACTTATTTTTAAACTCCATTTTTACTGTTCACGTTCAGTTAGATGATCAATTTATAGTCAATCTTTTTGCACTTTAATACCAATTTTCAGTTTTTTTAATTATTCTATATAAAAGTTACAGTGTTTTTGCAATGTACGCTTCAGTGATTTTTTTTTAAATTTATTTTACAAGAAAAGTGCTGTTTTCCATCAGATATCTTATTATTTCATCTCAACGGAAATGATTGCTCATAAGGGAGACTAATGCTGTAATACGATGCTGTACCAGAGCAGCATACAGTGTCATGCATGTGCCTATGGCCCTGTAGTACTCAGGGTGCCTTAAAGAGGTTGTCCACTACTTTAACATCGATGACCTACAACACCCGGTACCCCCGCCGATCAGCTGTCCTCAGTGCCAAAGGCATTAGATGGCTGGAAATGCTCAGTTCCGGAGTTCCGGAGTTGTTCCATCATCTGATAGCGGCCGGGTACTGCACATCCAACGCCCATTCAAGTCAATTGGAGGAAGATGTGCAGTAACCGGCCACGGCTACCATCAGAAGACGGAGAAGCTCCGGAACTGAGCACTTCTAGCTGCCTGCTACCATTGCCGCCACCGAAAACAGCTGATCTGCGGAGGTGCCAGGTGTCGGACTCTGGACGATCAGATATTGATGACCTATCCTAAGGTTTGGCCATCAGTGTAAAAATAGTGGACAACCCCTTTAAGTTGGCCATTCACACGAGGCTGAATGTTCATGTCAACTTTGGCAACGTCCAAAACTTGTGTTGTGCAGTTTTGGGAACCCCACTTACAATACGCAACCGTAAAAAGTCAAAAGCATTTGTATTGTTTTACTTGCTTTCGGTACCCTACGGGTTACATTGATTGATTTTTAGCTGTATAACCAGTGTCACAGCCACAAATGCCACTTAGCCAAAGCCTTTGGTAGCTGTCGACTAAATGATAATTCCCAGATTAGCAAAGTGCTCCATTGTTCTTTTTGAGGGAGCTGCTGCCAGAATCTTCTGGCAGTGGCTTATCACCCTGTTGAAAAAAAAGATTTGGGTAATTGAATTCCAGGCATCCAATATATATCTCCTCTGTATAATCTCCAGGGGATGCTCGGGAGGCACTCAATGCATTAGAAATCTTTATTCATAAGAAAAGAAACAGTCCAGCACCAATTAATCAATTGTTTCCATTCATAATTTGGGCAAAGAAACAATGTCTGACTGGTTTTGGATATAAAAAGGGTGCTCAATCTTACGCAAGGTAGAAAATGTAAACAAAAAAAAAAGGAAAAAAGACACTGACCATCCCATTCATTCTAAAAGCATGGATTCAGGTGAAAGCAGCCGGTGTTGAGTCCTGCTTTCAACCATATCCATGCTTTAAAAAAGTATTGAATGCAAGGGTTTTTATTTTAATGAGATGTGAGTGCCATCTTTTCTCCTTCTTTTTTTTGTTTGAATTAGATCTCGTTTCTAATATTAAAGTTATTTTATCTAATGTTTATAGTGGTGTTCAGACTCAATGGCCAATAAACTTTAGAAATCCATTTTTTGTCTTAATGGACTCTAATCGGATAAAGAAATTATTCTAAAAATGCTTTTTCCAGTTCATTGACCCATGTAGCATAAAAGCATTGGATATGTAAAAAATAGTAAACTAATTGATAATTATTAGGGATGATCGAATACCAAAATATTCACCTTCGCGAATATCCGATGAATAGTTCGCCGCTATGCGAATATTCGATGTGCAATGTAAGTCTATGGGAAGCCCGAATAGTTGTTATTTGGGTTTCCCATAGACTTACGTTGCGCAGCAAATATTTGCGAATAGTCGAATAGCGGCGACCTAATCGGCGAATATTCGCAAAGGCGAATATTTGTGGTATTCAATCATCCCCAATTATTTAGCTTACAGCACAAGCCACTTTGTGGTCTTCTCCGGCACATGACATGAGACGTTCGTGTTTTACCGGTCGCTGGTCTGCAATGGTCTGTGATTGGCTGAAGTGGTCAAGTATGAACAACGCACCATCGGAAAAACATCTGATGGCATACCACTCAAGTCACCTGATTGCTGCAGCCAATCACAAACCACAGCCCGAGATCCGTGATGTCTCCACTTCCTGTGACGGTGTCTTTTTGTGGATAGAGTTGGGTGGCAATAGATGAATATCAGTTATTTCGTGTTTGTTATTTTTTTGTTTGTTTGTTTTTACAGATCCAAGCCTCTGAAAAACTTTTCTGTTTGTCCAGACAACCCCTTTAAATGATCTTTCATCCGTACTCTTTTTAATATTTTTTTCTAAAAAATAGTACTTTTTAAACTTTGATTCCCTTTAATTCAGCTAGAAACAGCACACAAAATAGTTAATTAATAACATTTACCCCCTGACTGCTCAACGTCAGCCCCATCTGTAAAATGTTTTTATTTTTTTAGGATATTAAAATTGTAGGAGTCATTTTTTCACTTTTTTTCAAATAAATTTACAAAATTATTTTTTTTAGGGACCTGTTAAAGTTTGAGGTGACTTTGTGGGACCTATATATTGGAACATGCCTCCAAAATGATACCATAGTAAAAACAGCACCCCTCAACATATTCAGAACTGTTGTTAGGTTGTTTATTAACCCTTAAACTGCTTTTCAGGAATTAATTTAAGGTGGCAAGGTGGGAAAGAAAAATCTTATTTTTACCAACTAAATGTTGCAATTATCTGAAGAGGCCCCTATAGCCGGCAGGCTCTGATGCTGTTGTTTGGCCGTGAATTGCCATAAGGTCCCCACAATCATGATCTTAGGGTGCTGATGGGGTTAAAAAGGATACCCCACACTCTGTTAACCATCTAGAGGTCCCCAAATTCTATTAACCATGTAAATATTTCCATACTCGGTTAACCATTTCGATGCCCCCACACTCTGTTAGCCATTTAGATGCCCTATACTCTGTTAACTATTTTGATGCCCCTATACTCTGTTAACCATTTAAATGCCATTACACTCTTAACTATCTAGACGCCCCAACACTCTGTTAACTATTTAGATGCCCCATACTCTGTTAACCATTTCAATGCCCCCACACTGTTAATCATTTTGATGCCCCCACACTTTGTTAACCATTTAGATGCCATTACACTCTTTTAACTATCTAGATGCCCCTACAATCTGTTCACCATTTGGATGCCCGTACACTCTGCTAACCATTTAGATGCCCCATACTCTGTTAACCATTTTGATGCCCTCATACTCTGTTAACTATTTAGATGCCATTACACTCTTTAAACTATCTAGATGCCCCCACAATCTGTTAACCATTTAGATGCCCCCACACTGTTAACCATTTAGATGCCTCAAAACTCTGTTAACCATCTAGATGCCCCCACAATCTGTTAACCAATTAGATGCCCCCACACTCTTTTAACTATCTAGATGCCCCCACACTCTGTTCACCATTTATATGCCCCCACATTCTGTTAACCATCTAGATGCCCCCACACTGTTAACCATTTAGATGCCTCAAAACTCTGTTAACCATCTAGATGCCCCCACAATCTGTTAACCAATTAGATGCCCACACACTCTTTTAACTATCTAGATGCCCCCCACTCTGTTAACCATTTAAATGCCCCCACACTTTGTTAACCATCTATATGCCATAGTCACTATTGACAGCAGCCTCTAAAGGAATAAACACCAATTACAAGGGTTGGCGCCACCTCTGATTATGACTGATAGAGTAGGGTGTCAGCTATAGTGTACGGTGACAGGTGTGCATTTTCACCCATTGGCGATCCTATTCACTTACATCTCAGTATGGTTTTAAATTATTTTGGTGGTCACTAAAGGGGGAAAATATGACGCACCAAGGGAAAACAAAAAGTCGAGCGTCAACAACGCGATAAAAACACATGTAAAAAAACTGCAAGTAATCTAATTTACATAATAAGTGCAGAAATTCTGCGACATCAAAACCTCAACAAAATACTTTTTCTCTCATTTCTAAATTGCAACGACAATGCAAAATGATAATTGTTTTAAGAATCTGTATTTGGGGAAAATATCCAATGTTTTGAACCCAACTAACATAAACTCATTAAAATGAACTAGTTAAATTACTAAAAGGGAATTGTCTGAATTCTATGTATTACCACAGTGCGTCACAATTGTTATTGCACATCCCACCAGAACAGATTTGTGGTGATGAAAAAGCAATAGCAAAAGCTATTTATAACCGGCGCCTGACGTCTCAGCAAAAAGAGAGGAAAAAAAATCTGATGTCATTGGCATTCACAAAACAAGGTATCATTATTAGCAGTTTAAAATGTAAGTGTCAAAACACCTGCATAATAAGTCGTTTTAATTAATATTACAACTTCTGTACCGAGGGATGGCACAAAGCTCCGTACTGCAGCA
The DNA here is from genome assembly GCF_048569485.1 of Anomaloglossus baeobatrachus. Classification (NCBI taxonomy): domain Eukaryota; kingdom Metazoa; phylum Chordata; class Amphibia; order Anura; family Aromobatidae; genus Anomaloglossus; species Anomaloglossus baeobatrachus. The sequence continues at coordinate 21,962,109 of NC_134360.1, forward strand.
ATGCACTGATGTATAAATGTTTATAAACCAAACTTGATACAATTTCTTTACACATCTTGGTTACATTCCGTAAAGAAATGCTTAATAAAAAAAGAGTATAAAATGGTAAAAAAAAAATATATATATATTTTTTAAATATTTTTTCTTCTCCCAGTTAATTTATTAGGATCTGGAAATAGCAGTTTATGAGTTAAAACAAATGCATTTAACTGCAATGAATTTTATTTCATTGATTAAGCGCTCCTGCAATCCTATTTCATGGTAAACCACTGTGATTTCACACTGAAATAATTATCATTAGCCTAAGACACACATACACAGGAATAAAAATATACTTTCCGGGTATGTGATCTCACCTTTGTGATCTCTTATAGTTCAGTGTAAACACCCATTGTAAGAGAAACGACTTCAGTTAATTATGAGAACAATATCGATTTGCATTTTGTTTAATGATCATTGAATACATTAAGTTGGGCTGTGAAGAAATATTTGCATCGCGAACGGAAGCAATTTTTTTTTTTTGCTAGCAAGTGTATGAAATTCTAAAAGAAATTATTATTGAAATAAATTATTATAATAATTCAAAATAACAGATGTTTACTATGTTATTTTTTACTAAAATAGTTATAAAATGATAAAAATGTATATTATTAAAATGAAATGGTCTTATTTTATTAAATTATTGGAAGGAACAAAAAAATAATATCCATTAATTCATTATTTAGTTTAGAAAACGTTTAACACTTTTTAATGAAAAATGATACCTTTATTTGTTATTTTCTATAATATATTTAATGGTCAGTATATTTTTTTTTACTATATATATATATAGTTATTTTAAACCATATGAATAAAAAAAAATCATTATTAATTTCACAATAAGCATAATACAGGATGTATAATTTATTTAATTAGAGTACTATGTATTTACTAGTTATTTTAATTTTTATATTTTTTTAGTATATATATATATATATATATATATATATATATATATATATATATATATGTATATATATATACATATACATACTAAAAAAATATAATAATTAAAATAACTAGTAACTACATAGTACATATATATGTACACACTGTATAAAACAATACAGTATAAAAATATATAAATAAATATATTTTTTTTTGGGAAACACAAATAATTTTAACCAATCTGAATTAAAAAAAATATTTATTGCATAGTAAATTAAATTTAATATATATATATATATATATATATATATATAAAATTATAAATGCTGTATATTTAATATATTTAAGGTAATTTTATTGTGTGTGTGTATATATATATATATATATATATATAAAATACAATATACATTTATTTATTTTTGGAAATACAAATTATTTTGATCAATCCAAATAAAAAAAATAGTCATTGTTGATTTTATAATAAGCGTAATATATCTCATTGCAAATCCCGACCTGATGTATAATTTTTTATTAAAAAGTACTATTTCTTTAATAGTTATTATTTTATTTATTATATTTAGTGTTTTTCTTATATATTTTGAAAAATCAAAGCATTTTCACTAATCCAAATTAATTTATTTCATAATAAACATAATATATCTCATTACAAGTTTCCAGCTGATAAATACTTTTCAGTTAAAAGGTACTATTTATTTCTTAGTTATTTTATTCAATATATTTAATGGCCAGTTAATTACATTTTTTATCAATATTTTTGAAAATACAAATTATTTTAATCAATCCGAATAAAAAAAATATTATTATTTATTTCCTAATAAACAAAATATATGTCATTACAAATTCCCTGCTGATATATAATTTTTCATTAAAAAGTACTATTTATCAAATATTATTTTATTTTTTGTACTTAATTTTCTTTTTTTATATTTTTGGAAAGACAAATTATTTTCACTGATCCGAATTAAAAAGAAAAAAAAAATATAAAAAATAAAAATAAATAAATATATATTGCGAGCTATATTTTGTTTATGTATATATATATATATATATATATATATATGTATATATATATCATAATAAACATAATATTGCTCACTATAAATTTCCAGCAGATATATGATTTTCAGTAAACGCTATTTATTTCCTAGATATTATTTTATTTAATATATTTAATGGTAATTTTATTATTGTTTTCATATCTATCCATCTATATATATATCTATATATATATCTATATATAGATATATATATATATATATAGATATATATATATATATAGATATATATATATATATAGATATATATATCTATCTATGTATATATCTATATATATAGATATAGATATAGATATATGTATATATATTATTCATATGTGTTTATTTTTTACTCACTATTTAATTTATTATATCTAATGGTCATTTTATTCTTTTTTTTTTTTTAATTTTTAAAATACAAATTATTCTAATCAATCCGATTAAAAAAATAAATACAAAAAGTAAAAAAAAATAAGAATAAAATAAGGAGCAGGCTAAAACAATTGATATCCAGTCAAGCGTAAATAAAAAACAATAAGACAAGCAGTTTCCTTTTATTGATATTACAAATTATTTTAATCAATCTGATTTAAGAAAAAAAAGTGAAAAAGTAATAGTAAAATAATTATCAATTTTTAAGCCTGCTCAACAGTCAGGCGTAAATAAAAAAATAAGACAATCGGTTTTCTTTTATTCCAAGTACAAATTATATTAATACATCTGATAAAAAAAAATGAAAAGTAAGAAGATAATAAAAAAGGAGCACACAAAAAACAGATAAGCAATCGTGTGTAAAAAAAAAATAAATAAATAAGACGCGCAGTTTTCTATTATTGAAAGTGGAAATTATATTAATCAATCTGATTAAGAAAAGTAAAAAGATAATAAAAAATAAACACAAGAAAAACCAATCATGCGTAAAAAAAATAAATGAGCAAAGCGGATTTCTTTTATTGAAAATGCAAATTATATTAATCAATCTGATAAAAAATAAAAACAAAAAAGTTAGCAAAAGCAAATGCCCAATTATGCTTAAATAAAACAAAATAAAAAAAAAAGAAGCACAATACAAATGATAAATATATAAAATAAATATTATATACCTTGACAATCCTAATGAGGGTTTTCAGCTGGTAGATATGAAGCTGAAGGTCCATCCGGTCAGTGAGCCATGTGCAAACAACATTCATTGAACTGGTGTACCATTGCTGAAAAACAGAAAAAAGTTCTCCAGACACACAGTAAAAATGCAAGAAAAGTTTAAAATAATCCTAAAGGGCCTAAAGGGTGGCCAATTCTATTATGATCTTTTTTTATTTTTTAAATACTCATTTATTTAAACTCCTAAAAACATAAAAAGAAAATATAAAAATAGAGAAAAAAAAGAACAAAATAATATAAAATGTAACAGCATAATAAAAATATTACCACTTACCTTTATTTTTTTTTAACGAATATATACATAAAAAAAATACAAAATAAAAAAAAATCTACATTTCACTTGTCTAATTGTAACCAACAGGAAACACAAAGCCGCCTCCTGTAATTTCCTCGGTGTAATCTATTCTATGGGTGTTTGCTTTTCAGCATGTTGGATACAACCTGAAGCGTAATATCTGCGGGTTTGCATATCCAACGTGTTATCAATTTGCTTTAAATGACAAGAATATTAACAGAACACATACACATACAAATGAGCTCGGATCAAGCTGTTGAAATAATTCTTCCCTCTAAGAGGGTTAATTTTGCGTCTTGCCTGTGAAAACTGCTTGAAGCTGTGTCACTGCAGACTGCCACCCCTGCAGAGCAACATGTCTCCGGAGCAATGCTCTTCTAAAATACTGGTTAGAGATTCATATTTCATTTCCACTCAGTGACATTGAAATGGTGTTAGCATTCATCAGCCTGTACGATGAGCTTATAACTATGAGTACCGTAAATCAACCTGTACAACGAGCTTACAACTATGAGTACCATAAATCTACCGGTATGATGAGCTTATAACTGGGGATACCATAGATCAACCTGTATGACGAGCTTATAACTATGGGTACCATAGATCTACCGGTATGATGAGCTTATAACTATGGGTACCATAGATCACCCTGTACAATGAGCTTATAACTATGAGTACCATAGATCTACCGGTATGATGAGCTTATAACTATGGGTACCATAGATCAACCTGTACAATGAGCTTATAACTATGAGCACCATAGATCTACCGGTATGATGAGCTTATAACTATGGGTACCATAGACAACCTGTACGATGAGCTTATAACTATGGGTACCATAGATCTACCGGTATGATGAACTTATAACTATGGGTACCATAGATCAACCTGTACAACGAGCTTATAACTATGGGTACCATAGATCTACCGGTATGATGAGCTTATAACTATGGGTACCATAGATCAACCTGTACAACGAGCTTATAACTATGGGTACCATAGATCTACCGGTATAATGAGCTTATAACTATGAGTACCGTAAATCCACCTGTACAACGAGCTTATAACTTAGATCTATGATACCATAGATCTACCGGTATGATGAGCTTATAATTGTGGATACCATCGATCAACCTGTACGACGGGCTTATAACTATGGGTACCATAGATCTACCTGTACAGCGAGCTTATAACTATGGGTACCATAGATTAACCTGTACGACGAGCTTGTAACTGTGGGTACCATAAATCAACCTGTACAGCGAGCTTATAACTATTGGTACCATAGATCAACCTGTACGACGAGCTTATAACTATGGGTACCATAGATCACCTTGTACATAAGTAAGCAATAGAGAAGAGCCACTTATGACCCTCATCTATCAGCCAAAGTAAAGAGTGACTCTAATGCGGGCTTTACACGAGACGACCAATGGTGCGATGCATCGTCGGGGTCACGGTTTTCGTGACACAAATCCGGCATCGTATACGATGTCGTCTCTTGTAACACCTCCTAGCGACGCAGTATCACTCACAAATCGTGAGTCATGTACTCGTCGCTAGGTTTCATAAAATTGTTTACTTAAAATGGCGCCGGTTGTTCATCGTTTCCATGGCATCACACGTTGCTCCGTGTGACACCACGGGAACAATGAACACAGCTACCTGCGTCCCGCGGCACCCGCCGGCTATGCGGAAGGAAGGAGGTGGGCGGGATGTTTACATCCCGCTCATCTCCACCCCTCCGCTTCTATTAGCCGGCTGCCGTGTGACGTCGCTGTGACGCCAAACGTCCCTCCCACTTCAGGAAGTGGACGTTCGTCACCCACAGCAAGGTCGTCCGGAAGGTAAGTGCGTGTGACGGGGATTAAACGAGTTTGTGTGCCACGGGCAGCGATTTGCCCGTGACGCAAAAACGACGGGGGCGGGTACGATCGCTCGTGCTATCGCACAATAGATCGACTCGTGTAAAGCAGGCTTAAAACATCTTGTTTTTTTTAGGCCCCAGAACATCCATACATATCATGGTCACTTCTTGATTTAGGACTGATGGGAGTTGGTGGCCCGGTAGGGAAACAAATTACTTGCTGCTGAGTTGTTCTGATGGTTCCCACTCCCAGCAGTGAGATGCCCCGTGACCACCTTATCCAGTGAGGACCCCTTCAACAAGGGATTGTAAACAAAAAAAAAATAATTAAGGTGGCAAATATTGGGCATTGGGTCTCCTGTAAAGCTAAAAGGAGAAAATCTGTGAACTAAAAGTGGAAAAAGTTTTTTGTTTTTAAGAAAAAAGGAATAATAATTGGGACACGGGTCTACTTAATAGTAATCATTGTACCAAGATGATTCAGTAGGAAGTTTTCTTCTGAAACAGCACCAGACCATATACGTGATTAGTATTGAGATTCAGCACAAATTACAATTGCCCTTGTGACCCTATAAATGAGTTTCGGACAGTAAAATGTTGTAGGGTTTGAAAAGCCACGCTGATCCAATGCGGTAAATGCCAAGTACTGTGTCTTCTTTAGCATTGATAGATAGTCCTGATGAAGGGATTGTTACAATCCAGAAATAAGTAGACATTTTCTCAATGAAATAAAGTACTAATGTTAAAAAAGACAGTGCAGCATTTCGAATCCTACAACTTTTAACTGTATAAGACTTATTTCCACTGATGGACTAGATTGGAACAGAGGAGCAGAGACGCGGTACATATTGGCACATGGACATTACTACCACTTTACCCAGAAGCTTGCCCTATGAAGGGCTTCTCCATTTCTTCATTTCCAGTATAATATAACAAGATGTGGAAACATATAGGTCATACAGTACTTGAGTCCCCTCATTCTTCTGACCGGAGGGGGTTTTAAAGATCAGAATTTTACTGATGGAACATTGATGGTCTATCAACACTTCATCCTTTTGCGGATCATTACTTAAAGGGGCTTGTCCATTATTATAACAACTCCTTCTGGTTCCACGTTTCCTTAGGTACAGTAATAAAGTCTATACTTACCTCCCAAGCCGGCACCCTTCCAGTGGTGTCCAGGCTTGCAGTGGCATGGCTCAGGTGGGGTTGTGAAGTCAAGTGACCCCTGCATCCAATCAGTGCCGGCTTCCATCTTCTCACCTTCGGACCAAATGAGTTAATCAACAGGAAGTGAGCGCTCACTTCCTGTTGATTGCTCATTTGATCCGAAGGTGAGAAGGAAACCGGTGCTGATTGGATGGGATTTTAACGTCACGCGAGCCCCGACACTGCTGGAAGGTCGACAGCTTGAGAGGTAAGTATAGACTTTATTACTTTACCTGAGGCAAACGTTGAATCAGAAGGGGTTGTCCTAGAAGTGGACAATCCCTTTAATTTAATTTTTTACAAAACAAATTTACAATTTATTTTTAGAGAATTGTTTTTCTTTTATCGATTACTACACACAGTTCCTAAGCCCAGCTGGGCACAAGACCTGAACTACGTATGTTCCATGGCTTTCATATACATGAAACACGCAAGGTTTAGAATCTCCTTCCTGAGGACCACACATTGCATTACGTGTTCTACTTTCTACCCTTGTAAATCAAGACAAATACAATCCTTGTTGTGATTTTGATGACATTCGTGCACTTAAACTGATGAAATAATCTTTCTATCAAACTAAAGTCCGCACCCTGCAGGCAGAGGCGGAAAGGTGTGAGGCAAATTATTAGGGGTCACCACATTAACTTTTCTTACAGTGTGGTAAATTGTAGAAGGGTCATAATATAACTTGACATTTCCTTCTCGATAGAGGAGAATTAATCCATTAGAATAAGTATATGCCCCGTCAATGCTTCGAGATTGGAGCAGGTGTTTAACTACAAGCATAAATCCTTCATTTAGATCCTTTGTAATTGCCTCTGGTGACCATTAGGAAATAATGGAGATCTGAGTAACAGGATGAAAATATATATATTTTTTCTTTTATTGTCTCATTAATAGTCATTTTTGTTCTATCACGTCGACCACCACTTAATATGGTGTGAAGTTTGCTCAATCCCGGTTCTTAAGTGGACAAAGCTTAACATGGTTGGTACACATTATGGCTCAGAATACATGAACAGCTAGATATCAAAAATATCTAGAGCAAATATTCTTAACTTTCTTCCACATGACCTTCATCAGCCTGAAAAGGTGTTGTTTTGGCCTCATCAGTGGTCAAAGTCAACACTAGAAAATGAAAGCTGACCTCAATTGTTTTTGCTGGTTAAACGCATGGTGATGTCAAAACAAGAGTGAAAGGCAACTATGTTTGAAATCTGAGGTAGGTGAAGACTAGTGATAAGTGAGCACTACCACCATGCTCGAGTGCTTAGTAGTACTCATAACGAGTCGTGATGAGCGAGCACTACCATGCTCGGGTGCTTGGTACTCATGACGAGTAGTGATGAACGAGCACTACCATGCTTGGGTGTTTGGTACTCATAATGAGGAGTGATGAGTGAGCACTAAAATGCTAGAGTGGTCGCACTATAATTGAGCAGAATGTATACTCGGATGGGCTCGACTCAAGTACCGAGTATAATGGAAGTTCATTTGAACCTCGAGCAGCTTTCCGGAGCCCCTCAACAGGAGGACTGGTGATGAGATCTCTTGCTCTCTCTCTCATTCCGGACCAGCCCTGCCCTCAGAAAATAGAGCATATCGAGTACCCACACACTACTCGCTCAAGTACTGAATGTCTCTTGCACCCTTATACTCAATCGAGTATCGAGCGGTGTCGAGCTTGCTTGCTCATCACTAGTAACAAATAGCTGGATGCTCGGACGTACTTGACTCATTTACTGAATTTAATGAAAGTCAATGGGAACCTCCTTCATTTTTCTGAAGCCCCCCAACAGGAGGACCAATTATGAGATCTCTCTCTCTCACTCTGGTCTGGCCCTGCCCTCAGGAAATATTAGAGAAAATATGCCAGCGGGAAATAGAGCATATCGAGCACCTGCACGATACTAGATTGAGTACCGATTGTCTCGCTTACGCTTATACCCGATTGAGTATTGAGCAGTGCCAAGCTTGCTCAATGGTCACTATTAACGAGCAGTTGGACACTCGGACGGACATGACTCATGTACTGAGTATATTCAAAGTCAATAGGAAACATAAGCATTTTTCACGGAAGATATTCCGAAAAAACGTTTGAGTTTCAGGTTGACTTCCATTATATTTGGTACACAGGTCGAGATCGTCCAAGGGCCCAACTACTCATTAGTACTACAGCATATTATAAAGTTTGCCTAACTTGTCCTCTATCAGTCTACTCACTTTTGGGGGGTTTCTCACCAGTAAGATCCACCTCGCAGTTTGAGAAGCATTCTTGAAATAGCATAGAAAGGGTTTTCATATGTATGCTGGTCAAACATAAAGGGATGTCTTTCTACCTTTAAATGGTAACAGATTAAGGAACCATCCAAGTGTCCAGCTCAAAAACAGCTTGGGGTGGTGTAGTAACATGTTTTTATAACTGGTTGTTGGAATGCTACCTCTTCCCTTATCAACTGGATAACAACAAGACTTATTATGGCCTTGAGGGGGCATGGTCATCTACAACTCTAGATCTTGGTGTAGCTATAGGTTGCATTGTAATTTATGGTGGGTAAGACATTTCCTCTCCTCAAGACTCTTCTTTCTAAACAGAACAGGATCAGATCATCAAGATAAAATTTCCATAAATTGGAAAATATTCTTGATATCCGTTTTCTCTGAAGCACTCACTAGCTCCTTCTACGCAACTCAATACTTGGGTCCAAAAAACACATCATGCATAAACTGGAAAAAAACAACATGGCAGGGGTTTTCACAGTAAGTAGTTATCTGAGAGTACATAAAGATTATGTCAGAAGGAACTAAAGTCCTAAGAGCGTAAATCGGGCCAATTTGAGGGAAATAGTTTCCGAACATTCAGTTGGGTTCTTCTTACGCTGATGATTTATTCTATGCTTCATCAATATATATTATGCTTCTCATTACCATATTATGCTGTCTTTTTAATTATAGTTATGCCCCTGGTCAGTGCTGTTATCTGTGCAGCATCAGCTTCTCTAATATTTTTGCTCCTGTGGAGATCCAGTCTGTCACCTACGGTGGTGGAGGAGGGTTAACGGCTTGTGTTGGTGCTACTAGAGGTTACATTGCACTTTTGAACACGGACTAGAGTTTTTTTTGTTTACAAACTGTTTATACTATGGGGTACTTTGCACGCTGCGACATTGCAGGTGCGATGTCGGTGGGGTCAAATTAAAAGTCACGCACATCCGGCATCGCAGGTGACATCGTAGTGTGTAAAGCGTAGATGATACGATTAACAAGCGCAAAAGCGTCGTAATCGTATCATCGGTGTAGCGTCGGCGTAATCCATAATTACTCTGACGCGATGGTCCGATGTTGTTCCTTGCTCCAGCAGCAAAACACATCGCTGTGTGTGAAGCCGCAGGAGTGAGGAACATTTCCTACCGGTGTCACCGTGGCTCCCGTAGGATATGAGGAAGGGAGAAGGTGGGCGGGATGTTTACATCCCGCTCATCTCTGCCCCTCCGCTCCTATTGGCCGCCTGCCGTGTGACGTCGCAGTGACGCCGTACGACCCGTCCCCTTAATAAGGAGGCGGGTCGCCGGTCAGAGCGACGTCCCAGGACAGGTGAGTCCATGTAAAGCTGCCGTAGCGATAAAGTTCGCTACGTCAGCTATCACAAGGATATCGCAGCTGCGACGGGGGCGGGGACTATCGCGCTCGGCATCGCAGCATCGGCTTGCGATGTCGCAGCGTGCAAAGTACCCCTTAGTAAAAAAACTAAAAAAATCAACAAAATTCTAATCACTAACTGAATGGGTAGATATAAATGTAATCTGAGGAATAACTTGAAGGTCCTGGTCTCCAATGCAAACCTTTCAAGGGAACCTAACATTTGTCCTACCCTCCTAAACCGCCACCATGACTCTATTGCACCCTTTTCCTACATTCTACTAGGCTTATTTATGTTGCTTAACAATTGCTAAAGTAAGGTCAAATTAACTTTAAACCCATGCACTTACGCTATGTAAATCAGTGAGTGGCTAGTTGGGGAAGAGGTGGGTAAGATTGAGTTTCCCGGGCTAGTCACGCTTCTCATTGTGGATGCCCCTGTGTGATTTGCAAGAGTATCGTCATCATTTGCTCGTTAAATACCTTGACTGATTCCCATGTCACTGTTGGCTCTCCATTATATAGAATGACACAGCACTTCTATTTTAAAGAATGGGTGCTCTGGTAGGGACCAAATCCGTATCCAAAAATAAGATAGGCCAGGCACTCCAAAATGGATGCAAAAAGGAAACCTTTATTCAAAATATAGAACAGTTCAAATATTGTAAGACGTTTCGGTCAACGCAGTGACCTTCATCAGTGGAACGGAAAGGAATAAGTATATACCTAGAAGAATACAGAAGTTAAATCAAAATAATACAAATGCAGTCCGTCATTACAGTAATATAAATACTGTAATGACGGACTGCATTTGTATTATTTTGATTTAACTCCTGCATTCTTGTTTGTATATACTTATTCCTTTCAGTTCCACTGATGAAGGTCACTGCGTTGATCGAAACGTCTTACAATATTTGAACTGTTCTATATTTTGAATAAAGTTTTCCTTTTTGCATCCATTTTGGAGTGCCTGGCCTATCTTACTGTTGCCTCCCAAGACATGCAAAGTGCACCAATGAAGACAGGGAGCGTACAACCCGACTTCACTGCGCATTCCCATTGAGGAAGAAAGTTGTGTGTGCATGCTCGAGATTTGCAAGGAATTAGTGGTGACATTGCTCTTGCAATTCATATGGGGCAAGCTTAAAAGTTGACCCCCAGTTGCCATTTGCTTTTTGTAATTCACATATTTTTCTTCACAAGGGGTAAAAGCACGAGGCCCTAATACCTCAGCACATCAGACTCTCCACGACCGTGGAAAGCTTCAAGAGGAACCTCAAGACCCACCTCTTCCAACAAGCCTACAACCTACAATAGCCTTCAGCCCAGTAGACCACTGCGCAACCAGCTCTGTCCTTACCTATTGTACCAACACCCATTCCCTGTAGACTGTGAGCCCTCGCGGGCAGGGTCCTCTCTCCTCCTATACCAGTCTGTCTTGTACTGTTAATGATTGTTGTACGTATACCCTCTTTCACTTGTAAAGCGCCATGGAATAAATGGCGCTATAATAATAAATAATAATAATAATAATAATACCTTTGCACCCCCTATCCGAGATATATATATATATATATATATAAATATACTGTATGTATAACTCCATTTTCTCACAATACCAATTCAATGCCTTATAACAACATGCAAGAAAAACACTCAAATGTCTGAAATTCAAATCCCAACACTAGCTGCCTATAGTATAAACATCTCCTGACAGAGCATCACAAAATCATGTTACTTGCTTAAAGCTAGTCATCTTTTACCACTCCTGTACAGATAATATAAGACTCATCTGTAGGTGCACCATTGTGTTCAGAAATACTAATAATGATATTTATTGCTACTGGTGATGAGCGGGCACTACCATGCTTGGGTGCTCGATACTCATAATAGTGATGAGTGTGCACTACCATGTTCGAGTGCTCAGTACTCGTAACTAGTGATGAGCGGGCACTACCATGTTCGAGTGCTCAGTACTGGTAACTAGTGATGAGCGGGCACTACCATGCTCGGGTGCTCGATACTCATAATAGTGATGAGTGTGCACTACCATGTTCGAGTGCTCAGTACTCGTAACTAGTGATGAGCGGGCACTACCATGCTCGGGTGCTCAGTACTCGCAACTAGTGATGAGCGGGCACTACCATGTTCGAGTGCTCAGTACTCGTAACTAGTGATGAGCGGGCACTACCATGCTCGGGTGCTCAGTACTCGTAACTAGTGATGAGCAGGCACTACCATGCTCGGGTGTTCTGTACTGGTAACTAGTGATGAGCGGGCACTACCATGCTCGGGTGCTCTGTACTCGTAACTAGTGATGAGCAGGCACTACCATGTTCGAGTGCTCAGTACTCGTAACTAGTGATGAGCGGGCACTACCATGCTCGGGTGCTCAGTACTGGTAACTAGTGATGAGCAGGCACTACCATGCTTGGGTGCTCAGTACTCATAACTAGTGATAAGCGGGCACTACCATGCTTGAGTGCTCAGTACTTGTAACTAGTGATGAGCGGGCACTACCATGCTCGGGTGCTCAGTACTGGTAACTAGTGATGAGCAGGCACTACCATGCTCAGGTGCTCAGTACTGGTAACTAGTGATGAGCGGACACTACCATGCTCGAGTGCTCAGTACTGGTAACTAGTGATGAGCAGGCACTACCATGCTCAGGTGCTCAGTACTCGTAACTAGTGATGAGCGGGCACTACCATGCTCAGGTGCTCAGTACTGGTAACTAGTGATGAGTGGGCACTACCATGCTCGGGTGCTCAGTACTGGTAACTAGTGATGAGCGAGCACTACCATGCTCGGGTGCTCAGTACTGGTAACTAGTGATGAGCGGGCACTACCATGCTCGGGTGCTCGGTACTCATAACGAGCATTTTGACTCTCAGACGGGCTTGATTTGTTTATAGAGTACAATGGAAGTCAATGAGGATCATGAGCAATTTTCCAGATAATCTTCTGCACAATACTTGATCAAGTACCAAGTATCTCGAGCACCCTGATACTCGATCGCGAATCTAGCAGTGCTGAGCTTGCTCACTCATCACTAGTAATGCGAAATTGGATGCTGCGACTGACTCAACTCAACTACTGAATATAATGGAAGTCAATAGGAAATTCAAGCATTTTTTCGGAAGATCTACTGGAAAAATGCCTTAGTTCTCCATTGACTTCCATTATACTTGGTGCATGATTTGAGCCAATCAAAGCGTCCAACTGCTGGTTATCAGTACTGAGCATCCGAGCATGGTAGTGCCCGCTCATCACTAGTTACAAGTACCGAGCATCCGAGCATGGTAGTGCCCACTCATCACTAATTACGAGTACAGAGCACCCGAGCATGGCAGTGCTCACTCATCATTAATTACGAGTACCGAGCATGGTAGTGCTCACTCATCACTAATTACGAGTACCGAGCACCCGAGCATGGTAGTGTCCGCTCATCACTAGTTACCAGTACAGAGCACCTGAGCATGTAGTGCTCGCTCATCACTAGTTAGGAGTACTGAGCACTCGAGCATGGTAGTGCTCGCTCATCACTAGTTACCAGTACTGAGCACCCAAACATGGTAGTGCCCGCTCATCACTAGTTACCAGTACTGAGCACCCGAGCATGGTAGTGCCCGCTCATCACTAGTTACCAGTACTGAGCACCCGAGCATGGTAGTGCGCGCTCATCACTAGTTACCAGTACTGAGCACCCGAGCATGGTAGTGCCCGCTCATCATTAGTTACGAGTACCGAGCACCCGAGCATGGTAGTGCCCGCTCATCACTAGTTAGGAGTACTGAGCACCCGAGCATGGTAGTGCCCGCTCATCACTAGTTACGAGTACTGAGCACCTGAGCATGGTAGTGTCCGCTCATCACTAGTTACGAGTACCGAGCATCCGAGCATGGTAGTGCCCGCTCATCACTAGTTATGAGTACTGAGCACCCGAGCATGGTAGTGCCCACTCATCACTAATTACGCGTACAGAGCACCCGAGCATGGTAGTGCTCACTCATCACTAATTACGAGTACCGAGCATCCGAGCATGGTAGTGCTCACTCATCACTAATTACGAGTACCGAGCATCCGAGCATGGTAGTGCTCACTCATCACTAATTACGAGTACCGAGCATCCGAGCATGGTAGTGCTCACTCATCACTAATTACGCGTACAGAGCACCCGAGCATGGCAGTGCTCACTCATCACTAATTACGAGTACCGAGCATCCGAGCATGGTAGTGCTCACTCATCACTAATTACGAGTACCGAGCATCCGAGCATGGTAGTGCTCACTCATCACTAATTACGCGTACAGAGCACCCGAGCATGGCAGTGCTCACTCATCACTAATTACGAGTACCGAGCATCCGAGCATGGTAGTGCTCACTCATCACTAGTTACCAGTACAGAGCACCCGAGCATGGTAGTGTCCGCTCATCACTAGTTACCAGTACTGAGCACCCGAGCATGGTAATGCCCGCTCATCACTAGTTACGAGTACAGAGCACCTGAGCATGTAGTGCTCGCTCATCACTAGTTAGGAGTACTGAGCACTCGAGCATGGTAGTGCCCGCTCATCATTAGTTACGAGTACTGGGCACCCGAGCATGGTAGTGCCCGCTCATCACTAGTTAGGAGTACTGAGCATCCGAGCATGGTAGTGTCCGCTCATCACTAGTTACGAGTACCGAGCACCCGAGCATGGTAGTGCCCGCTCATCACTAGTTACGAGTACAGAGCACCTGAGCATGTAGTGCTCGCTCATCACTAGTTAGGAGTACTGAGCACTCGAGCATGGTAGTGCCCGCTCATCATTAGTTACGAGTACTGGGCACCCGAGCATGGTAGTGCCCGCTCATCACTAGTTAGGAGTACTGAGCATCCGAGCATGGTAGTGCCCGCTCATCACTAGTTATGAGTACTGAGCACCTGAGCATGGTAGTGCCCGCTCATCACTAGTTACGAGTACTGAGCACCTGAGCATGGTAGTGTCCGCTCATCACTAGTTACGAGTACCGAGCACCCGAGCATGGTAGTGCCCGCTCATCACTAGTTACTAGTACTGAGCACCCGAGCATGGTAGTGCCCGCTCATCACTAGTTACGAGTACAGAGCACCTGAGTATGGTAGTGCCCGCTCATCACTAGTTACCAGTACTGAGAACCCGAGCATGGTAGTGCCCGCTCATCACTAGTTACCAGTACTGAGCACCCGAGCATGGTAGTGCCCGCTCATCACTAGTTACCAGTACTGAGCACCCGAGCATGGTAGTGCCCGCTCATCACTAGTTACGAGTACTGAGCACCAGAGCATGGTAGTGCCCGCTCATCACTAGTTACGAGTACTGAGCACCCAAGCATGGTAGTGCCCGCTCATCACTAGTTAGGAGTACTGAGCACCCAAGCATGGTAGTGCCCGCTCATCACTAGTTACCAGTACTGTGCACCCGAGCATGGTAGTGCCCGCTCATCACTAGTTACGAGTACTGAGCACCCAAGCATGGTAGTGCCCGCTCATCACTAGTTACCAGTACTGTGCACCCGAGCATGGTAGTGCCCGCTCATCACTAGTTACGAGTACTGAGCACCCAAGCATGGTAGTGCCCGCTCATCACTAGTTACGAGTACTGAGCACCCAAGCATGGTAGTGCCCGCTCATCACTAGTTAGGAGTACTGAGCACCTGAGCATGGTAGTGCCCGCTCATCACTAGTTAGGAGTACTGAGCATCTGAGCATGGTAGTGCCCGCTCATCACTAGTTAGGAGTACTGAGCATCTGAGCATGGTAGTGCCCGCTCATCACTAGTTAGGAGTACTGAGCATCTGAGCATGGTAGTGCTCGCTCATCACTAGTTATGAGTACAGAGAGTACAGAGCACCTGAGTATGGTAGTACTCACTCATCACTAATGAAGACATATGAATCATATTATTAATTTTGCCTAAATTGTGCTCTATTAGTCTACTCACTTTCGAGGAGTTTCTCACCAGTGACACCCACCTCGCAATTCGAGAAGCATTCTTAAAATAGCATAAGGGCATTCATACGTAAGGTGGCCAATCATAAAGCCCGTCCGAGTGTCAAAATACTAATAGGCACCTGAACATGGGAGTGCTCACTCATCCCTAATTGCTACCAAAAAAAGGACTCAACCGGTAACAACATGGCGGACAATATAAAACTTAATTATATTTCTACATCCACTTACTGTATCATAAGAGGTTAAATATCTACATCTATATGTATGCCCCTGACTATTTCTTCTCTCCCGGATATTCTTTTCCAGCGGGAGGGAAGGGCTGTGCTATGATACATAACACATAACATACTTGTCTCTGAATATATAAATTGCAAAAATTGATATGAATAAATCTTCGAGTAGCACACTGGCTGCGCCACATTTTTGTATCAACTGTGCTGAGAGCCTCTTGATCCCGAGGAGGTGGTGTCATTACACATGCCCCCATAACATCTGCAAAACCCCCCGTTTCATTTTGTTAGGTCTCAATCGAAACATGACCTTTTTGCTCTTTGCCATGAACCTGTAGTTCACACTCGTACTTTACAGGAAGCGGCGGCGCTCCCCAGGGGTGCTGCAAACAGAATTGTGTAAACCAGATGCAGCGCCGCGCCTTAATGCACCTGAAGCTGTTGTATTCCTCATTCAGAAGCTTATATAGTCGTAGATTAAGGTTCCTTCAGCTTTCTGAAAAGAGGGGGACAAAACCAGGAATGCTCATAGGGCTGGGATGTCAGCGGGGAGGCCGGGGGATTACAAGAAACCTGGGACTCTGCCTCTTTCTGCCTTTGCTAGTAGTTTTTTTTTTGTATGTGAACAAGTGCTACACAACAGATTGAAGCTGGTATAAAGGCCTGAGACTGTGCAAGAGTGTCACGCTGTGCCTCAGCTGTGCTTGCAATTAGCAATAAGCATGAAATCATTATTGTTGTAGGAGCTGATGGCAATCTGAAGTGACAAGTTTTACAAGGGAAGTTCTGCTGGGGATGTTTGAGGAAGCCTTTTTTTTGTCTTATTTTTCTTCCGCCTCGTACGGTCAATTCGTCTTCTTTCACGGTATTTTATTTCTCGATGAGTGGTTTACTTACTTATTTCCCTTCTTTCGAACCTACTCCCTTCCCCCCCCAAAAAAAAATCCAAAAACATTGGCCTCAAATTAAGCAAAGAAATTCTTGTTAAGGGGGCTAGAGATTAAGTGTACAAAATGACTCAGCAGGTGACTTTTGGGTGGATCGGGGGGTTGAGAAGTCTTTAAAACGGACTACAAGACATTTTATGCTTCCGACAAAAAGACAAAGTAATCCTACCTGCTTGCTTTAACCACTCTTGTTTGTCCATTATTATGTGCTTTAATGCTCATGAGAACACAACTATTGGCGATACGACTCAATTTCCATAGAAACTCACACGAGTGACCCCGATGTCAGCGCCGGCTTCGCAAATCCGACCAATCCAACCATTGCAAATCTCTTTAAAGCTGAGACAGATATTACCAGGGAAAACTTTTTTTTTTTTGACTAGGCTTAGCTCTTTTGTTGGGAAATATGGCTTTGTTTGCAGATTCTTAAAGAAGTCCTTTCAGGCTGTAACTTTTTTTTTTTAATTTTAATTGAATGGATCTCGGGATTGAAAAGCAAACATGGCAATAAATACGGAATGGCTGCGCACTCAAGAGGAGCTTGACACGATGTTTACATGTACACAAATAATGGTGCCCGATTCTCAAATTATTTACACAGATGATAAAAAATGGAATGAAAAAAACTGAACTTAACTTAAAAGTCTTAAAAATACATTTTAATAATTTTATCTAAAAAAAAAAAATAATTTAAGAAAGATAGTAAATACATTTTTAAAATTCAGTCTATTTAGAAAAATTAGTTTGTCTTACCGTAAGATCGATAAGATATAAAGTTTTGAATTTCAGTCTATTTAGAAAAATCAGTTTGTCTTACTGTAAGACTGATAATTAATACATTTTTGAATTTTAGTCTATTTACAAAAATCTGTTAGTTTTACCGTTGTTGATTTACCGTAATTTTTTTTATTGCTCCCAATAATTCAGATTTAGGCTAAGTTTATGCCATGGGGGACTCTAATTTGTGAGGTAAGCTTTAAGCCCACCACACACATTAGATGGCTGTCGGCCAAAGGGTGGTTTTGCTAATGGCTTGGCCGAAAGTTTGGGTGGCATGGTAATAATATGGAATGGCGGCGCACTCAAGAGGAGCTTGACACGAGGTTTGCACGTACACAAATAATGGTACCCGATCCTCAAATTATTTACACAGATGATAAAAAATGGAAAGAAAAAAACTGAACTAAACTTAAAAGTTTTAAAAATACATTTTAATAATTTTATCTAAAAAAAAATAATTTAAGAAAGGTAATAAATATATTTTAAAAATTCAGTCTATTTAGAAAAATCACTTTGTCTTACCGTAAGAGCAATTATAAATACATTTTTGAATTTCAGTTTGTCTTATCGTAAGATCGATAATTAATAAATTTTTGAATTTCAGTCTATTTAGAAAAATCAGTTTGTCTTACCGTAAGATCGATAATTAATAAATTTTTGAATTTCTGTCTATTTAGAAAAATCGGTTTTACCGTAAGATCAATAACAAATACCTTTTTGAATTTCAGTCTAGTTAGAAAAATCAGTTTGTCTTACCGCCAGATCGATAATAAATACATTTTTGAATTTCAGTTTGTCTTACCGCCAGATCGATAATAAATACATTTTTGAATTTCAGTCTATTTCGAAAAATCAGTTTGTTTTACCGTTCATGTGGCTCTAACTCTGGCATTTTTGAAGCTAGCCTTAAGCCCACCACGCACATTAGATGGCTGTCGGCCAAATGGTGGTTCGGCCAATGGTTTGGTTAAAAGTTTGGGTAGCAGTTATCTTGGCCTTCTCTTCCATACTCAGGAGCGTTGGCTGTGCTGAACGCTCCTATGTTCTTTATGAGAGAACTTCTGTCAGATAAGACTTATCTCTGGGATAAAAAAAAGATTGTCAGTCCGAAATCGGACATGCGGGATTGTAAACACCCCCAACAATTAAACTCAAACAAATTAGATGATCAGCCGATGAATCAATATTGGCAGATTAGGGGCTGTTTCTCCCATACACAGGAGCGTTGGCTGTACTGAATGCCCATGTGTTCTTTATAAGAGAACTTCTGCCAGATATAACTTATCTTTGGAATGTCCGAAATCGGACATGTCGGATTGTTAACGCCCCAACATTTAAACCCGTACAAATTAGACAGTTAACTGATCTCAACAATATTGGCAGATTTGGCCGACATTAGTCTAATATGTATTTGGGGTTTAAGTCCAAAGTGCATGGGAGCAAAAACATCAAATTTATTAACAGATGTATGGTGCCCGAAATATTTGCCAAATTTGGGGCTGTTTGACTTATAATGTGGATAGGGGATAACTTATCTTCACTGGAGAACCCCTTTAAAGAGGTCATCCACTAATTTTACATTGATGGCATATCCTTAGGATGGGCCATCAATGTCTGATCAGCTCGGGTCTGAAACCCCGCCAATCAGCTTCCTTCAGTGCCGGTAGCAGCTGGCAATGCTCAGTTCTGGAGCTGCCCCATCAACTGATAGCGGGCGTGGCTGGATACTGCACATCTGCCTCCTATTGATTTGAATGGGAGGCGAATTTTCAATACCCGGCCATGGCCGCTATCAGTTGAAGGGGGCAAAACTCAGCATTTCCGGCTACCTTAGGATAGTTCATCAATGTCAGTTGATCGAGTCAAAATCAGTTCGGGTCCGAAACCCCACTGTTCAACTGCTTTTGGTTCCAGCAGCAGCTGGTAGACGGAAATACACAGTTTTGAAGCTGCCCCATCAACCAATAGTGGCTACGGCCGGGTATTGCATATCCACCTCCTATTGATTTGAATAGGAGGCAGATGTCCAGTATCTGGCTGCAGCCGCTATCATTTGATGGGGCCACTCTGGAACTGAGCATTTCCAGCTGCCTGCTACCACCACTGGCACTGAAATCAGCTGATCAAGGTGTTGAACCCCAGCAGATAAGACATTTATGACCTATTGACCAATCCTAAGCCTACAGGCTGCTTTACCCGCCCCCGTCGTTTGTGTGTCACAGGCAAATCGCTGCCCGTGGCGCACAATATCGCTAGGCCCCGTCACACGGACTTACCTGCCTGTTTCTGGTGACAGGTGTGTAAAGTTCAAAACTGTTGCATGATTTTGTCATGCACCAAATTGTACAACTTTTTTTTCACTTCATCTTTAGAATATAGGATAGGAAAATATTCCAATGTATATGACGACTTGGCCATAGACTTTAATAGATAATCACACTATTGGCAAACATCTAGCATTCATTCCCTAATGAACTGCAGGTGATACTATGGTAGTGTACTCCGCTATATCCAGCAGTCCTACAGAGATTGAATGGAAGGGTGGTGCCCCTCAGCATGACCACCGCTTAATTCTGATGGGGTATTACATCCTCCAGATCTTGGAGTAATGGGTAACTGTGGTCAACCCACACTGATAAGAAAGTTAGTGCCTATCCTGTTGATAGGTTTCTATGTTGGGAATAACATTGGAAATAAATTTGTGTCTTGTTAATAAACTGATCTCAATAATGGAGAGGTTTTTTTTTTTTCCTAAACTGGCCATATGAACCACATTACCTATCACCTATCGGTGGTGTGCTGCTCCTCCCATATATTTCCTGCTCCAGGGAAAGATGGGTTATAGGCAATGTGGTTCATATGGCCAGCGCTTGTGCATAACGGTGGAGGCAGAGGGAAAAGCGCAGGCACGAGATTATGGGCGGGTACTCGGATGACGCTGCTGATGACAATCACAGTGCCGCCCATTATCTTGCGCCTGCGCAATCACCTCACCAGAGTTCACGCTTTGCACAGTGCTAAGTCCCGCGAGAGTGCCACTGGGCATGCGCGAGACCTCGGGAGCACACAGGGCGTCCTCATGTATGTAAATGAGCAATGATGGACAGCGTACAGCAGCAGGGGTGCGAATAACGGACGAGAAACAGCCCGCCCCCGTGACCATAAAACCACATTTGCACACAAAAAGGTAAGAATTTATAAAGTGTTTTTTTAGGTCTCAAAGGGGGCACAGTAGCAAGAGGAACCTTACTAGAATGCAGCCCAGGAGCTGCAGAACAGGAATCTTGTAGTTTAAATGCAAAAATTCTGCTGACAGGTTCCCTTTAAGTAAATTAAATAGTAGGTGCCTACTCCTGACACCATAAAAAGGTCAGTATATTAGATGGAGATTGGGCAGTCACTCATAACTCAACCTGCGTTTTGCATATTGCTTCATCCGGTGGTGACTGGTGACCCCTGAATTAAGCAATATGTGAAATACATTGAGCTGTGGGTGACTGTAAAATCTCCATCAGCTTCATTTGGTAGTGTTTTGACCTTTTATTATGTCACCAAAGCAGGCACTTGTCCATTGTAGGCATACGTTTCAGAGACTAAAGTGGTACTAAAGTAAATTATATAGTAAGTGCTTAGTCCAGACACAATATAAAGGTCAGTATATTACCAAATGAAGCTGCTGGAGATCAGGCAGCCACTCTTAGTTCGACCTACGTTTTGCGTATTGCTTCATCCGGTGGTGACTTGTAACCCCTAGATGAAGCAATACGCAAAATGCATTGGGCTATGGATGGCTTTACTACCACTTTGGACCATACAACCTGTTCGTACCATGGACAAAATATTCATTATTTTGCTGCTATGATTGGGTTGCCCCCTTACTTTTCTTAACTCTTTTGCAGTTTTTGTTGTCATTATTATTTTTTTGTGCCAATAAAGATAATTATATTTTTCAAACCAATGATATTGATTCTGCACCTAAAGGCTGCTTTACATGCAGCAACATCGCTAGCGATGTCGCTGGAGAAAGCACCCGCCCCCATCAGTTGTGCGTCATGGGCAAATCGCTGCCCGTGGCGCACAACATCGCTAGGACCCGTCACACGTACTTACCTGCCTAGCGACGTCGCTGTGGCTGGAGAACTGCCTCCCTTCTAAGGGGACGGTTCGTGCGGCGTCACAGCGACGTCACACGTCAGCCGTCCAATCGAACCGGAGGTGCGGAGAGCAGACGAAAGAAAGTGACGCCCACCTCGTTGCCGGAGGACACAAGTAAGGTGTTGTGCGTTGTTCCTGGGGTGTCACACATAGCGATGTGTGCTGTCTCAGGCACGACGAACAACCTGCGTCCTGCAACAGCAACGACATTTGGGATTAGAACGACGTGTCAACGATCAACGATTGGGTGAGTAATTTTGATCGTTAGCGGTCATTCGTATGTTTCACACGCAATGACATCACTAACAGGGGCCGGATGTGCGTCACGAATTCCGTGACCCCAACGACATCTTGTTAGTGATGTCGTTGCGTGTAAAGCTCCCTTTACACCTTTTTTGCATGGCATCTATATTGGGAATGGTGGTTATCTCCCAGTGTAAAGTTTATGTGCATTCTTTACGAGTAGGTATGGGAGCCTTCTGATTGGTAAGGGTGGACTATGACTTGCAGAGGTATGGTGCTCTCTGTCAGCATGGAGAAAGAGAAAGATGAAGGAAACCGGGTATCACGTTGCGCTTGTCACAATTCAAGACCAAATAAACCATTCCATGTCTGTATTGAGGTAGCTAAGTACAGGTCAACACATTAAGGAGGAGGCAGCCCCCTTCAAGACATATAGCAATGACGTCCTCCGAAACGCGTTGACCTGTACTTAGCTACCTCAATAAAGAAATGGAATACTTTATTCGGTCTTGAATGGTGACAAGCACGACGTGATACCCGGTTTCCTTAATGTTTCTCTTTCTGAATACTTTGGGGCTGCATCTGTTCCACCTTGATAGTATGTGATTATAGGAGTTGTGACTGGCACAACCCCTATAGGTGAGTTTACCTATTTTTCGGTTTTTAATCTGGTAAGACCCTATTGCGCTACTTGTCCACAGCTTCTACATTCCTGCTCTGTCAGCATTGGGCATAGAGTCTTGTCCTTTATGCATTTTTTCATGATCTAACTAAATATGTGCCATACTAGGTAGGGGGAAGTACCAAGCAAACGGCAAAAGAGAAGGGAAATCCTGTGTCTAGGGAAAGGGCCTCACCAAACCTACTGCTGGTCCCTGGGGTCCCTCACCACCCTAGATAGGTTCTGCACCTATGTGGTGAGCCAGATACCTAAGGAACGGATGGGATCAGCTCTTCGTCAACCCCACTAAACACTATAGAAGATGTAAGGAGGATACACGGGGAAAATGCATGAACTACTATCATTAGATGACTCAGGTAGAAGTTCAGCAAAATTTTCAGCAACAATACCATAGAGGAGTACAAGCCACCTGCTTGCAACCAAGGCTTGAATAAACTGAAAATAGCACCAGTCCAAGGAAGGAAGGGGTATAAAAACACCAAGATAATGCAGCTGGGTGGAAGGCGAGCTCCTGCTGAGTCCAAAAGGGGGAGAGATGAATCCAGCAGGAAAGCTACCTATACCAATAAATACTGACAGTAGGAACAATGGAAAGTCAGGGAGCATTCTGCGCAGCCAAATGCTGTGCCCTTCTAAGGCCAGAAACCACATGACGGTATTACACCTGTGACACACCCATGACAATATGGCTGAGAAGTACATTTATGTCTGAAGAATTACTTTATAAGCATGCTCATTCAGATGCCTCCATGTAAATGCTTCCAAAGCGCACAGCTCCGACCCCCCTCCCCAAACCTCCACTGTCACTCAAATTTCAAATATTCAAATAATTATTTCAAAAATTAAAAAAAAATATTTTTTAATAAGATATTTACTTTAGTAAACCCCTAGTTTGCTGGTTTCAAAGCACATGGTGTATATAAAGTGACTACCTAAAAATATACAAAAACGTGTTCATAAAAAGTGTAACTTAGCTGGCAGGTTTTCGTTTAGCAAAAAATATGCGACTTTTATGTGATGTGTGAGCCAATATCCCTAAATATAGCGCTAATATATGTGCCAAAAAAATTCTAAAGTTTTGATAAATGGATATATGACTAGGAGAGCAAAACTAGCAGAAAAGGAGAGTTAAGCTTGATATTTCATTTCTTTTGGATAGATTTGGAGATTTACATTGACAAAGGGACAAAGAATGAGGACATTATTTCTGCATTTATTTAGGGGTATATATATATATATACGGTATATATATATATATATATATATATATATATATAACAAAACACATAAAAATTGTCTCTTGGTAGGAAATCCCCCATGAAGCAGATGGTAAATATTGGGAACACCTGGTCAAATCCCCTATAAGGTATGTAAAAACATGCAAAAATGGTAAATATAGACCAATATAGTAAATTATATTGCACAATAAAATATATAACCAAGATGATAGACAAGGTCAAGGTCACAATTTAACAGACTATCGCTAAATTTTCCTACATAGGGGAGTAGGTAAATTTTTAATGCACTTTTTGCATTAAAAATGCTTTATCCAGCATTTTTAATGCGAAACGCGCGTCGGGTGTGCGGGGACACCGTAGTTCTATGTGGTTGCTGACTCCTCTATGTAGGTAACTTTACTGATAGTTTGTTAAATTGGGACTTTCTCCATGTCTATCATCTTGGTTATATATATTATTGTATAATATGAATCTGACACACTTGTGTCCTCTGTGAGATGGAATATGTAAGATGTGATTGACACATGTTTAAATTATTATGACACACTTGTGTCTTTTTTGAAATATCGATTCACATGCATGGTTATTTACTATATTGGTCCATATTTACTATTTTTTCATGTTCCTACATACTGGATAGGGGATTTGGCCAGGTGTTCCCAATACTTACCAACTGCCCTCTGGGGTGTTTTTCCTATCATTAGACAATTTTTATGTGTTTTTATTATTTTTTAATAAAGATATTATATTTTTAATGCAGTTGCATAATTGTGTCTTTTGGTGTTACTAGATTATTTTATGATGTGCACCCATTATTGAGATTGCGGTCTAGGTGTTTTTCATAGGGGCCATAACTACCCAACTATGTCACAAATGTAAAATGCCCTATATCTGCTGGCCACACATATTAATCTGCTTATATTGGTGCCACCACTGACCATCTTATGTTTAGGGTCCTTTCAACTCATGATGGAAATCAAGGATTAGGCAGTTGAAAATCAGCATGTCCCATCCTTTTGTTCTCTGTAAAATCTCAGCCAAAAGTCAGTGATATTATGATAGACAGATGACAATTTGTAGGAAGTATTGGTTTGGTTGCAATCATTGCTGAAAAGTGTAAGGTAGCAAATTATTTAACTGATGGGTGCACTTACTTTCCAATGGGAGATACAAAGATTTTAGGCCTTAGTTCCTTTAAAGCATAAAAAGATTCAAAGTTTGGGGTATAGGTTGACTCATGGTTCCACTGTCTAATAGTGTATTACAGTGGAGTAAACATACAATTATAGCCAAAATATGTAGTGGGGGCACATAAATTTTCACAACAAAAAGTAAGGAATTTATTATTCCATTTGCTCCAATTTGATGGTATTAAAGAGGGACAAATTATGGAAAAGCAAAAATTTGCAACTTCTGAAAAGTGGCAAGAAAAATGAACTGAGTTGTCCAGGGCTAGAGATGAGTGAACCCGAGGTTCGGTTTTCGGTGTTCTTACCAAAGACAGAATTTTCCCATAAAACAGAGTTCAGGTGCTCTATGTAAGCAAACCGAGCATTGATGTACTCTGATCGGCTTGCACTGGGGTTAACAACAGTATGATAGGATGTAGTGTCCACAAAAAAAAAATGGAAAAACCCCTCCCACTCACACCCGGAAGTGATCTGTTTTTGGATGGCTGCCTGCGGGTGGAGACCCGAACTGCCCAATTAGTGACTTTCATTGGGGTTCAGGTCAAGTCCGAGTCCCAAACCGAACTTTATCAAAAGTCTTAACCAAACTTCCACAGGTCCACTCATCTCTATCCAGGAAGGGTCGAAGAACCATCGGCCCAACAGATTGACTATTCCTAGAAACAGAAAAGGGGCACATTTTAGCACTAATTTGTACCTGATTACACCAGGTACCGATTTAATGTTCTAACTTTAAGAAAGCCCATAATGTGACAAATGTAATACTTTTGGAAAAATGGTGCATTTTCCTCCAATGCTCTTCAACTTAAAGGGAATCTGTCACCAGATTCGGTGCCTATAAGCTTCGGCCACAACTTGTGAATTCTTATATACAGCATTCCAGAATACTATATATAAGAGCCCAGGCCACTCTGTAGAACGTAAAAAGCACTTTTATAATACTCTCCTACTAGGGCGGTCCGGTCCGATGGGTGTTGCTGCTCTCCTGTCCGGCACCTCCTCTTTCTGGTCCTGCACTTCCTCTCTGCTGTGATTGCTGTTCTCTTTCTACCCAGCCCAGTAAGGACAACATGTCCTACGTCATGCACACAAACCGGCATTGCGGTCCTGCGCAGGTGCGCTTTTATCTATCCTGCTGAGGACAGATCAATGTACTGCAGTACGCAGGCGGGAGGAAAGGTGAAAGACCGCCCGCACATGTACACTACAATACTTTGATCTGCCCTGAGTACCGCAGATCAAAGTGCGCAGGACCGCAATGTCGGCTTGCGTGGATGATGTAGGCCACGTCAGCCACATGAGGCTGGGTGAAAGGAGGATGGCAGTCACAGCAGAGAGGAGGCACAGGACTAGAGAGCAGCGACACCCACCGAACCAGACCACCCCCTAGGTGAGTGTTATAAAAGTGATTTTTACGTTCTACACAGTGGTCTGGATTCTTATATACAGTATTTTGGAAAGCTGTATATAAGAGCTCACTGGTGGTGGCCGCAGGTTATAGTCACCAAATTTGGTGACAGGCTCCCTTTAAAGGCTTTTTGGAAAACCACTGTTTGAAAAATAAAAGTCAAGCTTTACTCATCCTTCCTGGGTCCAGCGCTGAGTCTCTGCCAATGCTCACGGTGTCTATTCTCATGTTTGGCACTGTCATGTCAACATCGCTGCAGTCAATCGGTAAGTCTAGTGGCTTTGCCCAAGTTGACTGCTCAAGCGGCTGAGTCGTTGAGCTCACTGATTGACTTCAGCACTGTAGACGTTGCGTCAACGGAGCAGTGGTGGAGAATCAGCGCTGGACCTGGGAGGAATGAGCATGTATTTTTAATTTTTTTTTTTTAATAAACTCATGTTTTCTGGAACTTAAAAACTTTATTCAGACTGGCATACGAAATGTTAGTCTTAATAATAAATTTCGCCAGTGCGTCTAAAAAATTTGTCAAAGTTTCCATTGTTTACAAAATCGAAAAATCTGCACCAAATCCACACTAAATCAGATTTGTCAGTTTTCGAGTGGCTGAAAAATTCTGGATCTATGTTTCTTTAGGGACAAGATCAACAGCTACCCTGACATAGGCAAGGCAATTTGTGGTATACAAAGCAGAGCTATAATTCTGCAGTATTTGTGAGTGGAGAGGCCACTTGTGTAGGAACCGGCTCATAACAAAGGTCTTACGCAGAATATTATGAGAATTCGCCAAATTAGCATTGCCTGTCTCCTTTCCTATGTAATTAAATCCTGTTTAAGACCTACTTTTAGCTGAACAGGTCCGCAACGCATTGCACTCAGCATCCCCTTCGCATTGAACCATTTAAAAACTGATGGCAATTTAATTGCCTGTTGCTCTACATGGGAAACTGTGGCTCAAAGAGACTCGTAGATGTTTGTTTCTTGAGATGGAAGCTGAGGCTTCACTTCTAAAGAAAAGATTAAGTTTGCCAATTTAGGAGGGTCTGTAAAAAGCAGCCGGATTGTGATACTGGGTCTCTGTTTGCCAACAGGAGCCACAATTACACATGAATAGGCAAAATTTAGAAAATATTGGAAAGCCATTTAAAGCTACTGACTACTATGCGAATACAATATATCGTCTCCGGAAACTCACTATTGACATATACAAGGTACATGTGTGTCCACCCTCAACTTTCCACGAAAACCAGAATGAACCACAATGTCTTGATTAAATACAGTATCGTAACACGCTATCCAAACCCTTAACCGGCTGCATTTCATATTAAATTTAGTGGTTACATATTGACACATATAACACAACATTTCCCGACAGTATTGCAAAATCACGATTCTTTTTCGAAAGTTGGTCATCTTTGGAAACTCATCTTTAGATATGTTCAGCCAAGAGGAAAGGTAAAGAGTCACATACAGTGCCTACAAGTAGTATTCAACCCCCTGCAGATTTAGCAGGTTTACACATTCGGAATTAACTTGGCATTGTGACATTTGGACTGTAGATCAGCCTGGAAGTGTGAAATGCACTGCAGCAAAAAAGAATGTTATTTTTTTTAATTTTTTTTTTTAAATTGTGAAAAGTTTATTCAGAGGGTCATTTATTATTCAACCCCTCAAACCACAAGAATTCTGTTTGGTTCCCCTAAAGTATTAAAAAGTATTTCAGGCACAAAGAACAATGAGCTTCACATGTTTGGATTAATTATCTCTTTTTCCAGCCTTTTCTGACTAATTAAGATCCTCCCCAAACTTGTGAACAGCACTCATACTTGGTCAACATGGGAAAGACAAAGGAGCATTCCAAAGCCATCAGAGACAAGATCGTGGAGGGTCACAAGGCTGGCAAGGGGTACAAAACCCTTTCCAAAGAGTTGGGCCTACCTGTCTCCACTGTTGGGAGCATCATCGGAAAGTGGAAGGCTTATGGAACTACTGTTAGCCTTCCACGGCCTGGACAGCCTTTGAAAGTTTCCACCCGTGCCGAGGTCAGGCTTGCCCGAAGAGTCAAGGCTAACCCAAGGACAACAAGGAAGGAGCTCCGGGAAGATCTCATGGCAGTGGGGACATTGGTTTCAGTCAATACCATAAGTAACGTACTTCACCGCAATGGTCTCCGTTCCAGACGAGCCCATAAGGTACCTTTACTTTCAAAGCGTCATGTCAAGGCTCGTCTACAGTTTGCTCATGATCACTTGGAGGACTCTGAGACAGACTGGTTCAAGGTTCTCTGGTCTGATGAGACCAAGATCGAGATCTTTGGTGCCAACCACACACGTGACGTTTGGAGACTGGATGGCACTGCATACGACCCCAAGAATACCATCCCTACAGTCAAGCATGGTGGTGGCAGCATCATGCTGTGGGGCTGTTTCTCAGCCAAGGGGCCTGGACATCTGGTCCGCATCCATGGGAAGATGGATAGCACAGCCTAGCTGGAGATTTTGGCCAAGAACCTCCGCTCCTCCATCAAGGATCTTAAGATGGGTCGTCATTTCATCTTCCAACAAGACAATGACCCAAAGCACACAGCCAAAAAAAACAAGGCCTGGTTCAAGAGGGAAAAAATCAAGGTGTTGCAGTGGCCTAGTCAGTCTCCTGACCTTAACCCAATTGAAAACTTGTGGAAGGAGCTCAAGATTAAAGTCCACATGAGACACCCAAAGAACCTAGATAACTTGGAGAAGATCTGCATGGAGGAGTGGGCCAAGATAACTCCAGAGACCTGTGCCGGCCTGATCAGGTCTTATAAAAGACGATTATTAGCTGTAATTGCAAACAAGGGTTATTCCACAAAATATTAAACCTAGGGGTTGAATAATAATTGACCCACACTTTTATGTTGAAAATTTATTAAAATTTAACTGAGCAACATAACTTGTTGGTTTGTAAGATTTATGCATCTGTTAATAAATCCTGCTCTTGTTTGAAGTTTGCAGGCTCTAACTTATTTGCATCTCATCAAACCTGCTAAATCTGCAGGGGGTTGAATACTACTTGTAGGCACTGTATCTATGTAATAAATAAATTATCCATACATTATTTTTTTTTCAATATTTAAAACAGTAAAAAATAAATCTGAAATATATTCACAAATTGAGTGATAGCGCCATGGTCAAAAATCTCAATTTAGAACCCTCAAAGTGCTGGTGCACTTTTTTTTATTTTTATTTTTGAGGTGGTCCTTGTGTTATGGACATGATTATATGAAGATACCCAAAATACAGGACAAAATGGCGCTTGCACTCATATTTGCATTCAGGGACACTTAAAAAACATTTTTTTCTGTCAATTGAATGGAGAAATATATATCTCACTTCTGCTTCACGCATATTAGAAAAGTACAGTATTAAGAAATGTTAAGACATACTGTACAGGCCAAATGTTTGGACACTCCTTCTCATTCAAAGAGTTTTCTTTATTTTCATGACTCTGAAAATTGTAGATTCACATTGAAGGCATCAAAACTATGAATTACCACATGTGAAATGTGTGAAACAACTGAAAATATGTCTTATATTCTAGGTTCTTCAAAGTAGCCACCTTTTGCTTTGATTACTGCTTTGCACACTCTTGGCATTCTCTTGATGAGCTTCAAGAGGTCGTCACCGGAAATGGTCTTCCAACAGTCTTGTAGAAGTTCCCAGAGATGCTTAGCACTTGTTGGCCCTTTTGCCTTCACTCTGCGGTCCAGCTCACCCCAAACCATCTCGTTTGGGTTCAGGTCTGGTGACTGTGGTGGCCAGGTCATCTGGCGTAGCACCCCATCACTCTCCTTCTTAGTCAAATAGCCCTTACACAGCCTGGAGGTGTGTTTGGGGTCATTGTCCTTTTCAAAAATAAATGATGGTCCAACTAAACACAAACCGGATGGAATAGCATGCCGTTGCAAGATGCTGTGGTAGCCATGCTGGTTCAGTATGCCTTCAATTTTGAATAAATCCTGAACAGTGTCACCAGCAAAGCACCCCCCACACCATCACACCTCCTCCTCCATGCTTCACGGTGGGAAACAGGCATGTAGAGTCCAGCCGTTCACTTTTTCTGCGTCGCACAAAAACACGGTGGTTGGATCCAAAGATCTCATATTTGGACTCATCAGACCAAAGCACAGATTTCCACTGGTCTAATGTCCATTCCTTGGGTTCTTTAGCCCAAACAAGTCTCTTCTGCTTGTTGCCTGTCCTTAGCAGTGGTTTCCTAGCAGCTATTTTACCATGAAGGCTGCTGCACAAAGTCTCCTCTTAACAGTTGTGTCAGTGTTCCGGGATTTCCAGTTTGCTTCTGAAGGATCTTGCCCTTTGTTGACATGGAGTTTTCTGTTCTGTTGCCTTACTTCCTGTTCATCTGTTTAAAAGCCCGCCCCTAAGCTTATTCTAGTTGCTTGAGTATATTGGTTCCTGTCTACTCCTGCTCCGCTGCTCTCGCTTCCTGGTTGTTATTTTGGATCCTGGTGAAACACCCGACACCGGCCCTGGACTCACCTGGTCTCATCAAGCTGTGCCCTCGCTGGTCCCGGACTCAGCCTGCCGTCTCTGGTCGGCGCTTGTGCCCAGTCCCTTCCGGTCCATATCCACCTTAGGACCCGCGTTCCACATCACGTACGGACATGTTTGGACAATAACCTGTTGCCCTTTCGCGTCCCGGATGCTGTGAATTTAGGCCTTCTGGGGTGATCGCCAGACAGCCCCTGTATAGGGGTTCGCTCTTGGTAGCCTCCCTGGGGGAGTCCGGTGTGGCAGCAGGCAGTCGAAAATGCTCAGAACTGGAGCTGCTCTGTCTTCTGGTAGTGGCCGTGGCCGGGTACTGCACATCTGCCTCTTATTGATCTGAATGTGCAATACCCGGGCGCGGCCACAATCAGAAGACAGAGCAGCTGCAGAACTGAGCATTTCTGACTGCCTACTGCCAACACCAAGAACAGCTGATCGGTGACAGAGCCTGGTGTTGGACCCCAGCCGATCAGACATTGATGGCTTATCCTTATAATAGATCATCAATGTCTAAAAATCCAAGGAAATCCAAGGCACTAAGACAGCTCTTCTCCGTTTATCAATCCATATTTTTCCCAGCATACAAAAGAAAAACTGTAATAATGTTTCGGCAGACAAGGGGCCTTGTTCAAGCGATAAAAACTACATACTCTGTCTTGGTGCCTTTGATTTTCTTAGATTTTATACAAAGTTGCAGCTGGTAGAGAGCTGTACCAAGCTGCACAAGTAGTTGAGTGGTGCATGGGACATTGATAATTCAGGTCATCAATATCTGATAGGCCGAGGTTCAACACCCCGCACCCCCGCCGATCAACTGTTTTCGGTACCGGTGGTGGCAGCAGGCAGTCGGAAATGCTCAGTTCCAGAGCTGCTCCGTCTTCTGATAGTGGCCGTGTACTGTACATCTGCCTTCTACTGATCTTAATGGGAGGTGGATGTGCAATACCCGGCCACGGCCACTGAAGATGGAGCAGCTCCGGAACTAAGCATTTCTGGCTGCCTGCTGCTGCCGCTGGGATCGGGAACAGCTAATCAGTGGGGGTGCAGGGTGTCGGACTCTTGCCGAGGAGACATTGATGACCTATCCTAAGTAAAAGTAGTGGAGAACCTCTTTAATTTGCACTTAGGGGTACTCTGCATGTTGCGACATCGCTACCAAAATATCATCGGGGTCACGGTTGTTGTGACGCACA
This sequence comes from Anomaloglossus baeobatrachus, assembly GCF_048569485.1. Lineage (NCBI taxonomy): Eukaryota > Metazoa > Chordata > Amphibia > Anura > Aromobatidae > Anomaloglossus > Anomaloglossus baeobatrachus. The sequence goes on from NC_134360.1 coordinate 21,994,849, forward strand.
TCCAGCGCCGGCAGCGACATCGCAATGTGTAAATCCTAGGAGCGACGATGAACGAGCGTGAAACAGTCAAAAATCAGTGATATGTGTCACGTCGTTCATTTTCATAATGTCGCTCCTGCTGCAGGTACGACGTTGTTTATCGTTCCTGCAGCTCCACACATCACTGTGTGTAAACCCGCAGGAGCGACAAACAGTGCCTTACCTGCGTCCCGATGGCAATGCGGAAGGAAGGAGGTGGGCGGGATGTTATGTCCCTCTCATCTCCGCCCCTCCGCTGCTATTGGCCGGCCGATTAGTGACGTCGCGGTGACGCCGAATGCACCTCCAACTTGAAGGAGGGATTGTTCGGCAGTCACCGTGACGTCGCCGACCAGGTATATGCGTGTGATGCTGCCGTAGCGATAATGTTCGCTACGGCAACAATCACAAGATATCGCATGTGCGACGGGGGCCGGTACTGTCGCACTGGACATCGCTAGCCAATGCTAGCGATGTCGCAATGTGCAAAGTACCCCTTACTGAGTTGCAAACAATCTGCATTCTGGGAGAAAACTCATTTTTTTTTCAAATTCGAACACTTCAAACTAATTCACCCAACTCTCGTTATCACCTTTCGATCAAGTTACCAAAACAAATAAATTTCGAGAAATGTCAACCAAACATTTGCCGGGGGAACCTATTGCTCTTCCAATGTTTAAGGGCCCAGCGGATTAATCAGCAATTGAACAATGAGTTAATATTGTGAGTGTTGATCAGCTAGACTTACAATCAATGCTTGGAAAAAAAACACAAGTCTTTTATCTGCCAGAAGTAAAAAAGAAAAAAAAAAACGAAAAAAAGAAATTAAACACTTGTGGGTTCATTCAAAAGACTGAATGACATTGAATAAGCTCCTAATACTTGAGATTCTCGGTGGGCGCTTGAATAGAGCAAACCTGTGAGAATGAATGGACAGCCTTTTGGGACCAATTTGTCTCCTTGCACTCCCTATTCTTCCCATTTTGCTGACAGATGTACTAAGGCGGAACTAGACTGTAAGGCTTATCTACATGCATCCACAGCAGCTGTCACTTTTTGTCAAGCAAGTTAATCAGGCAAATGCCACCATATCTCCTTTATACAAGGAACAACATGTTATGGGCTGCGTTCTTCATTCAAACAGATGACGTCCTACCATACACGAGGCCGATATGTTTATTTCTTTCCTCAAACAGCGCAAGGCAACACATCTTTTTTTTTTTCCTCCACCAAAACTGCTAATTATGTCAATATATTTAAAAACATTCATTACTGTACGGAGCCGTCCTCTTTTAATTAGAGGCTTGGGCTGCAGAACTAGAGACTTTGACTCAGCATCAATCCGAGAAGAACATGAGGTGGTTACGAATCGGCGTCAACAGTGTTTATTTGTGGCAGCGGTGGGACATTGTTTTGTTGTTTGTACAAAATATCTATGATCATTCTGGATCGTTTATAAAGGTTATTAAATGATAGACATCGTGATCATCTGATAAACCCATCTAACGACTTATCCTCACCATCATTCCATTCCTGTCTGGTAATGATGAGCATCAAGTTTATGACTAATCAATGTATATAACCAACCATTGTCACCATGTACCTGCTAAGTCATCATTGTACGTCTGAAGACTCCTTATCATCATGTATCTGAAAAGGCATCATCATCACATGACAAGACCCCACCATCATCATCATCATCATCTATCTTACAATGTATTGTCATGTATCTGTCAAGTTATGAATCCATCAAGTCATTCTCTTCATGTCTCTTACAAAACATCATGTATTTGACAAGTCAACTTCATCATTTATCTGACAAGTCGTGATCATGTATCTCAGAAGACATCATCATGATCATATATCTGACAATTCATTGTCATGTATCTCAGAAGACATCATCATCATCATCATCATATATCTGACAATTCATCATCATGTATCTAAGAAGACATCATCATCATCATCATCATATATCTGACAATTCATCATCATGTATTTTAGAAGACATCATCATCATATATCTGACAATTCATCGTCATGTATCTAAGAAGACTTAATCATCATCACATATCTGGCAATTCATCATGTATTTTAGAAGACATCATCATATGTCTGACAATTCATCGTCATGAGTCTCCAAAGACATCATCATCATATATCTGACAATTCATCATCATGTATCTCTGAAGACTTAATCATCATCATCATCATATATCTGACAACTGATCGTCATATATCTAAGAAAACTTAAACATCATCACATATCTGACAATTCATCCTCATGTATCTCTGAAGACATCATCATCATCATCATCAGATATCTGACAATTCATCATCATCATCATCATCATCATCATCATCATCATCATCATCATCATCATCATCATATATCTGACAATTCATCCTCACGTATCTCTGAAGACATCATCATCATCATCATCATCATCATATATCTGACAATTCATCATCATGTATCTCTGAAAACATCATCATCATCATCATCATATATCTGACAATTCATCATCATCATCATCATCATATATCTGACAATTCATCATCATCATCATCATCATCATCATCATATATCTAACAATTCATCCTCACGTATCTCTGAAGACATCATCATCATCATCATATATCTGACAATTCATCATCATGCATCTCTGAAGACATCATCATCATCATCATCATCATATATCTGACAATTCATCCTCACGTATCTCTGAAGACATCATCATCATCATATATCTGACAATTCATCATCATGTATCTCAGAAAACATCATCATCATCAGATATCTGACAATTCATCATCATCATCATCATCATCATCATCAGATATCTGACAATTCATCATCATCATCATCATCATCATCATCATCATCATCTATCTCAGAAGACATCATCATATATCTGACAATCCACCATCATGAATCAAAGAAGACATCATCATGATCATATATCTGACAATTCCTCATCATATATCGCAGAAGACATCATCATCATCATCATCATCAGGTATCTGACAATTCATTATCATATATCTCAGAAGACATCATCATCATACATCTGACAATTCATCATCATCATGTATCTCAGAAGACATCATCATCATGTATCTGACGATTCACCATCATGTATCTCAGAAGACTTAATCATCATCATCATGTATCTCAGAAGACATCATCATCATCATGTATCTGGTAATCGAGTCATCATTATGCATTTTACAAGTCATCATTGCCATGTATCTGGAAGTAATCGTCAGATATCTGATGTATTATGATCGTGTGTTTGATAAGTCAATATAATCAATGAGCTAACAAACCAGGCATCATTGTCATCTATACAAATATCACATTAATATTGTCATGTATATAACAAGTCATCGTCATCATTATATATCTGATTATCATCATCTTCATTATTATCATGTGTTGGACAATTTATAACAATCACGAATAGAGATGAGCGGATCCGTGGAAGTTCGGTTCGGTGGTTTCATTCGGACTTTAGATAAATTCGGTTTAGACCCGGACTTGACCTGAACCTCAATAGAAGCCACTAATTGGGCAGTTCAGGTCTCTTCCCACATGCAGCCAGCCATAAACAGGTCACTGACGGTGGAGGTTGGACTGGGTTTTTCCATTTTTTTCTGTTTGGTGCACACTACATCCGATCATGGTGTTGTTATCTCCAGTGTGTGCCGATCAAACACTACAAGCGGCCTGTACTGGGCTGAGCACCGAGCGTACCCGAGCACAGTGAGTGGTGTTCATACGTAAAGCACCAGAACTCCGAATCTGACTAGGTTTTTGGTGTAAAGTTTGTGTTTGGTACGAACACCGAACCTCGGTTCACTCATCACTAATCATGAATAATCAATTATCTGACAAGCTATCACCATCATCCTCATCATTATCATCATGTGTCTGACAGTCATCATCATAATCAGTTAGTTGAAAAGTCATCATCATACATCCAACATGTGATCCTCATGTATCCGATAAATTATCACCACCATCAACATGAATGTGATACGTCATCATCATCATGCATCTGACAAGTCATTGTTGTCATGTATCTGATAAATCAATATAAATCTGAGAAGTCATCATCATGTATCTGATAAATTAACACCATCATGTATCTGACAAGTCATCATCATTATGTATGACAATTCAATATCACAAAGTATCTTGACAACCATGTCATCATTGTTACGCATATAACAAATGAGCACCATGTATCTGACAGACTGATCTATAACTAATCCCAAACCAGTCAGTGTGATGTTTCACCTGCCGTCATCATTATAGAGTCATCACTCTATTTCTGTCCTTATCATCCTGTGTCTGACAAATGAACATCAAGTATCTGACAGTTCTTTATCATCATAAATCTGAAAAGTTTACATCATCGTTTAACAAGACCCCAATGTCATGTGTCAGACAAGTCAACACGATCATGTATCTGAGAAGACATATTCATCATCCTTTATCTGACAAGTCATTACTATTTATCTTACAAGTTATCATCATCATCATCATCATCATCATCCTCCTCATCATCATCAGTATCATCTATCTTTCTATTGATACAATTTATTGACATCTATCTAACAAGTTATATTTAAACAGTTGGCACCATAATTTATCTGGCAATTCATCATTATGTATTTGTCAAGTCATCATCATCGTGTATCCGAAAAACAACCATCATCCCAATAATCATCATCATCATCATCATCATCATATATCTGACAAATTATCATCATGATGTATCTGACAAGTCATCATCATATATTTTACAAGTTGTCATCCTGTATCTTGTAAGTCATCATCATCATATATTTTGCAAGTTGTCATCATGTATCTGACAAGTCATCATCATGTATCTGACAAGTCATCATCGTGTATCTGACAAGTCATCATCGTGTATCTGACAAGTCATCATCATGTATCTGACAAGTCATCATCGTGTATCTGACAAGTCATCATCGTGTATCTGACAAGTCATCATCATGTATCTGACAAGTTATCATCATGTGTCTGACAAGTCATCATCATGTGTCTGACAAGTCATCATCATGTATCTGACAAGTCATCATCATGTGTCTGACAAGTCATCATCATGTATCTGACAAGTCATCATCATGTATCTGACAAGTCATCATCATGTATCTGACAAGTCATCATCATGTGTCTGACAAGTCATCATCATGTGTCTGACAAGTCATCATCATGTATCTGACAAGTCATCATCATGTGTCTGACAAGTCATCATCATGTGTCTGACAAGTCATCATCATGTATCTGACAAGTCATCATCATGTATCTGACAAGTCATCATCATGTGCCTGACAAGTCATCATCATGTGTCTGACAAGTCATCATCATGTGTCTGACAAGTCATCATCATGTATCTGACAAGTCATCATCATGTGTCTGACAAGTCATCATCATGTGTCTGACAAGTCATCATCATGTGTCTGACAAGTCATCATGTGTCTAAGTCATCATGTGTCTGACAAGTCATCATGTTTCTGACAAGTCATCATCATGTGTCTGACAAGTCATCATCATGCATCTGACAAGTCATCATGTGTCTGACAAGTCATCATCGTGTATCTGACAAGTCGTCATCATGTGTCTGACAAGTCATCATCATGTGTCTGACAAGTCATCATCATGTGTCTGACAAGTCATCATCATGTATCTGACAAGTCATCATGTGTCTGACAAGTCATCATCATGTGTCTGACAAGTCATCATCATGTGTCTGACAAGTCATCATCATGTATCTGACAAGTCATCATGTATCTGACAAGTCATCATCATGTGTCTGACAAGTCATCATCATGTATCTGACAAGTCATCATCATGTGTCTGACAAGTCATCATCATGTGTCTGACAAGTCATCATCATGTGTCTGACAAGTCATCATCATGTGTCTGACAAGTCATCATCGTGTATCTGACAAGTCATCATCGTGTATCTGACAAGTCATCATCATGTATCTGACAAGTTATCATCGTGTATCTGACAAGTCATCATCATGTGTCTGACAAGTCATCATCATGTATCTGACAAGTCATCATCATGTGTCTGATAAGTCATCATGTGTCTGACAAGTCATCATCATGTGTCTGACAAGTCATCATCGTGTATCTGACAAGTCATCATCGTGTATCTGACAAGTCATCATCATGTATCTGACAAGTCATCATCATGTGTCTGACAAGTCATCATCATGTGTCTGACAAGTCATCATCGTGTATCTGACAAGTCATCATCGTGTATCTGACAAGTCATCATCATGTATCTGACAAGTCATCATCGTGTATCTGACAAGTCATCATCATGTGTCTGACAAGTCATCATCATGTATCTGACAAGTCATCATCATGTGTCTGATAAGTCATCATGTGTCTGACAAGTCATCATCATGTATCTGACAAGTCATCATCATGTGTCTGACAAGTCATCATCGTGTATCTGACAAGTCATCATCATGTATCTGACAAGTCATCATCATGTGTCTGACAAGTCATCATCGTGTATCTGACAAGTCATCATCATGTGTCTGACAAGTCATCATCATGTGTCTGACAAGTCATCATCATGTGTCTGACAAGTCATCATCATGTATCTGACAAGTCATCATGTATCTGACAAGTCATCATCATGTGTCTGACAAGTCATCATCATGTATCTGACAAGTCATCATCATGTATCTGACAAGTCATCATCATGTGTCTGACAAGTCATCATCATGTGTCTGACAAGTCATCATCATGTATCTGACAAGTCATCATCATGTGTCTGACAAGTCATCATCATGTGTCTGACAAGTCATCATCATGTGTCTGACAAGTCATCATCATGTATCTGACAAGTCATCATCATGTGTCTGACAAGTCATCATCATGTATCTGACAAGTCATCATCATGTGTCTGACAAGTCATCATCGTGTATCTGACAAGTCATCATCGTGTATCTGACAAGTCATCATCATGTGTCTGACAAGTCATCATCATGTGTCTGACAAGTCATCATCATGTGTCTGACAAGTCATCATCATGTGTCTGACAAGTCATCATCATGTATCTGACAAGTCATCATGTGTCTGACAAGTCATCATCGTGTATCTGACAAGTCATCATCATGCATCTGACAAGTCATCATCATGTGTCTGACAAGTCATCATCATGTGTCTGACAAGTCATCATCATGTGTCTGACAAGTCATCATCATGCATCTGACAAGTCATCATGTGTCTGACAAGTCATCATCGTGTATCTGACAAGTCGTCATCATGTGTCTGACAAGTCATCATCATGCGTCTGACAAGTCATCATCATGTGTCTGACAAGTCATCATCATGTGTCTGACAAGTCATCATCATGTATCTGACAAGTCATCATCATGTGTCTGACAAGTCATCATCATGTGTCTGACAAGTCATCATCATGTGTCTGACAAGTCATCATCATGTGTCTGACAAGTCATCATCATGTATCTGACAAGTCATCATGTGTCTGACAAGTCATCATCATGTGTCTGACAAGTCATCATCATGTATCTGACAAGTCATCATCATGTGTCTGACAAGTCATCATCGTGTATCTGACAAGTCATCATCGTGTATCTGACAAGTCATCATCATGTGTCTGACAAGTCATCATCATGTGTCTGACAAGTCATCATCATGTGTCTGACAAGTCATCATCATGTGTCTGACAAGTCATCATCATGTATCTGACAAGTCATCATGTGTCTGACAAGTCATCATCGTGTATCTGACAAGTCATCATCATGTGTCTGACAAGTCATCATCATGTGTCTGACAAGTCATCATCATGTGTCTGACAAGTCATCATCATGTATCTGACAAGTCATCATGTGTCTGACAAGTCATCATCATGTATCTGACAAGTCCTCATGTGTCTGACAAGTCATCATCATGTATCTGACAAGTCATCATCATGTGTCTGACAAGTCTTCATCATGTATCTGACAAGTCATCATCATCAAGTATTTGACAATTCAGCATGATTATCATGTGGTTGACAAACAATGATAATCATTTATCTGAAGAGTCTTCATTGTCAAGTATCCGAAGAGTCATCATCATGTGTCTGACAAAAAAAGTCATCATCATCATACATCTAACAAGTTATTACCATCATCATTACCATGTATTTAACAATTTCATTTCATCAAGCTAATTCAGCATATTGGCGGCAAGCTGTGGCCACCATCTTGTTGAACAGTAGAAGGCCAGTAAAAGGTTAAAAAGAGAAAAACCAACACACTAACCTCACTGTGCACTCCTCCGATCTCCCTCAATGTTCCCCGCTTTCTGCCCGGTACTTCTTGCCTCTGTCCCGTTGCTTCTCCGGACCAGTGTTCACTCTAGGCTGGGGCTTGTGGCCATGATCAGGCCGCAGAGTTTTCTGCACACACTCCGGGGCCTACTGGAGACGGAGCCCAGTCCTAGAGTGAACACTGGGCAGGAGGATTTCTTTTGTTTGTTACATACATCCAAAGCATCTTAAGAGTCAATAAAACTGCAGAGAATAACGTCTTTGCGAATCCAATTTCCCAGGAAAATCCACACGATCAGGCCTGTTCCAGTTTTGTCTCTTCCGCGTTTCTTGCCCCTGTAGCTTAGCAATACCTACAAATACTGCATAAGACGGACTATTCTTTTTGGAAGTTTAGACTCAATTTTAAAATACACGTCCATGTTTCAAGACCCCATGAGACATTAGCGGATGAGGGAAAATTAAAGTTTGCCTGTTCTAGTGACTTTTCTGGGGACATTCAACTTGTAGAGAAGTTATTCTACGCAAATGTTCCTTATTATGCTCTGGGGTCTCTCCAGACTCCACAGCATAATAAATGTAACATGTAAAAATAAATAATCCTTTTCCTCACCTTACCGCTCACCTCTCCAGCCTGTCTGCTCCACACCGTCACCCGTCCGGTCCTTGCCGCATCTTCTGGTTACCCGCTGCTCGCGTTGGAATCTTTGGTCTTTTCGTACTGTGCCAGATGTCTGGGTGTCATGGCGTGGTTTCTGGGGTTAACGGGATTATAATGTCACAACATCCACCCTGACCTCCAGCATGACTGTGTAGAACCCACCAGGGAAGGAATACGGGTGTAAGGTGCGCTAAAACCACAAAGTCCAGAAGATTTAAATAAATCCCTTTTTATTTCCACAGGTCTTCACGTTTCAGAGATATGTCCATCTCCTTCATCACGACAAAAGGAATCATTCCTAGGGATGATTCCTTTTGTCCTGATGAAGGAGATGGATATATCTCTGAAACACGTAGATCTGTGAAAATAAAAAGGGATTTATTTAAATCTTCTGGACTTTGTGGTTTTAACGCGGCTTACACCCATATTCCTTCCCTCGTTTATGATACCATTATACTTCGGTGCCGCTGCTGACCACCACCTTTACATGTGCAGAAAGGAGTTGTAACTGGCACAACCCTATCAGGTGAGTGCGATTTCTAGAACTAGACCTAATTCCCATACCGTGTAAGACCCTATTTGCGTTCTTTTTTCCACAGTCATATCACGTCTAGAACCCACCAGGGCACTGTTAAGGCCAGACCAGCGTCCCTGCACAGTCCTGCTTCTTGTTGGCGCTCTCACCTATCTAGCCGCCCTGCTGTGGCTGCTCCCTTTCTGGCCCATGTTGTGGTTTCACGGAGGCTGTGCACACCTCACAAGCCTTCTGCAACTGCCCATTGGGGGCACACACGGACATGCCCCTTTTCTTTAAGGGCCAGTGCGCCCTGACCCAGAAATGATCTCCAAGCCTGGCTGAGATGCTGCAAGTGTTTAAGGCTGTTTCCCTTTAAGGAAGGTGCCTGGGCAATGAGTCTCATACTTTGCTAGTTCTCAGGTCCTATAGCACTGTTGCTGCTGTCTCTGCTGCTGCTGTGTTGTGCTATATTCTGCAGCTGATCTGTTTCTATGTTTCAGTGTGCTGCTAATCCATTGCTGCAGTTGCCTCAAATCTGCTGCTGCTACAAGCATTCCTGCCATTTACCCACCACGATACCCGCTGACGCAAGTATCCTCATCAGCTGCTGCTACCGCATCCATTCATCCATCCATCCATCCATCCCGGCCAAAGCCTTGACATCTGCTGCTGTTACGCTTCATCGGAGACTGTCCTTTCCATACCCCTGGGGACAGCCTTTGCAGCACCAGTCTTCCCTAGTGGCACCCGGTCTCGCACCTGCAAGGTAACACCCTCACCATTAGAGGCTCCGGTGAAAACCAGCTGTGGTTCCGTAGTCAAGCTCCTCTTGGATTTCTGGGTTCTGCGGCCCAGTTAGTCCGCTAATCCTTTGCTTGCCCTGTGACCATAACAGGCACCATGACCACCGAACATTTAGCACAATGTAAGAGGCCCGAAGACTGCAACTGGAGCAGCGGAGGATCAGAAGTTGTGGCCAAAAAGTTGAGCAACGAGGTGAGTATAAGGATTTTGATTTTTTTAACCTTTAGATGGTTTATCTGACGGGATCAAACTACAAACAGTCTAAATTTTGATGAATGTGTATTTTTATAAAGTTGGAGTAGAATTCAATTCTACTCAAATTTGCTCTCTCATCTCTATATGTGGCCACTTTTTGTTGATTTTTTAAGGGGTTGAATACTTTTGCAAGTCACTGTAAATCATCAAAGCATCAGTAAAATGGCATGCATTTCCATCAATGCCTCCTCATAGGCAATCCTCGCCTTTTTTTCCCAGCCAACTGAAGTTTGCATCTCCCCCCGCTAGCAGTTAATCTCCGTGCATTTTAATACTAGCGAGCAGCATGTCACGCTGATCAGTTTCGTAAGACTGAGGTGACCTTAGCATTTTCAGAGCAATCAGTTTGGCTTCTCGGAATGATTAGGAAACAATCTTCTCAGAGAAGGATACAAAACAAATTAACTGTCTTCAGCAAATATCTATCACTGCATGTAAAGCTGCCTCTGTAAAACTCTGCTAAAGAGGCCGAAATCCTCTAAAGATCTAAAACCTGGGAATATATTAAACATTTTGCTATTAAGGGAGTTTAATACCTTGCAATGAAATAGTGTGCAAATCTCTAGCTTTAAATAGAAAAATGCACAACCCAGAATACAAGCTCATGTACAGCTACGCGGCTGACATAACGGCAGCGGAAAAAGATGATGTGAGTCATTCGCACAACCAACGAGGTCACTTGGAAATCTAACCATCCCGGGAAGGATTCCAATTTTAAAGCTTGATGATCGTTAAATGAAAAAATATCATTATTAATATATTTATGTGGAAATAATCTCAGTTACATAAAGGAGAAGGCCTAAAAGGAAAGATCAAAATTAGCCGAATAATGGTGCATGGTTTGTCAACAGGAGCACCTGGTGACCAATGGGTGTTGTGCACACCGATGGTAATGATCAGGACCGGTGAAGTTTGGTGCACCAAAACTACTAAGGAGCACATATCTCTTAAAGGGAACCTGTCACCAGTTTTGGCAACTATAAGTTGTGGCAACCACCAGTGGGCTCTTATATACAGCATTCTAAAATAATGTATAAAAGAGCCAAGGCCGCTGTGTAGAACGTAAAAATCTCTTTCTAATACTCATCTAAGGGGCGGTGCGGTGCAGACTGGTCAGATGGGTGTCTCCGTTCTCTGGTACTGGCGCATCCTCTTTCAGCCATCTTTGTCCTCCTTCTTCTGAAACCTGGGTGCATGACGCATCCTACATCATCCACACTAGCCGGCATTGAGGTCCTGTGCAGAGGCACTTTGATCTGCCCTTCCTCAGGACCTCAATACCAGCCTGTGTGGATGATGTAGGACGAGTCATGCACCCAGGCTTCAGAAGAAGGAGGACAAAGATGGCCAAAAGAGGAAGCGCCACTACCGAAGAACGGAGACATCCATCCGACCAGTCTGCACTGCACCATCCCTCAGGTGAGTATTATAAAGAGATTTTTACGTTCTACACAGCGGCCTTGGCTCTTTTATACAGTATCTTAGAATATTGTATATAAGAGCCCACTGGTGGTTGCCACAGCCTATAGTCGCCAAATCTAGTGATAGGTTCCCTTTAATTAGGTGCATCTTACCAAAGGTGTGCCCCGCAGCCAGAAAGGTTACTGGAGTCAATTTTTGGCAAAATTGAAGCACTAAAGTAGTATGAATTTTCTTGAGTTAGACTGGGTATAAAACTTCAAAAGTTTACAAAATATTTGCGTAACTTGGAAAAACACCTTTACAAAGCAGGTTATTGATGTTTGCTCTCCTATGGCAAAATAGAAAAAAGAAAACAAGCTTACCTGCACAAGTGCACGGACCACACAGCCCTCAATGGAATGAGAAAATGAAAAACCAGGTCCAGCACTCCAAAAAGACTCATCCTTTATTCCACATGAAGATTAAAAACTGTAGACATAGAGATGACAGAAATACAAAAAGACCAGGTCCAGTTGGACCGGACCAACTGGACCTGCTCTTTTTGTATTTTTGTCATCTCCATATCTACAGCTTTTAATCTTCATTTGGAATAAAGGATGAGTCTTTTTGAAGTGCTGGGCCTGGTTTTTCATTGTTTGCTGTCTTATCCACATTTTCTGACTTTTGGGGTGATTTCTCACACCCTATTTTTATGTAATTGCTTTGGAAAAGGAACTTACAATCAAGCAGAGGAGAAGATAGTAACACAGAGGCCCCTCTCATCAATGGCCTCATAACAAAGACATTTAAGAGGTTGCCCACCAATAGGATAACCTCTTCTCATTCCCCATGTTTGCCCCCATTAAAATGAATAAGCTTATACTTACCAGCACGATTCAAGCAATGTCGGTGCTTCCATTCCTGGGACTAATGTGAGGTTGTGATGTCACAAGAGCCTGGCCCCCAATCGCTACCGACTTCTCTCTCCCTCACCTGGATGTATAAGTACTCAACAGGAAGTGAGAGCTGAGACTGACAATTCACTTCCTGTTGATTACTCATACCTCCAAAGGTGGGGAGAGAGAAGCTGGCGGTGAATATGGTCCGGGCTCTTGTGACATCCCACCCTCACATAAGCCCCAGGAATGCGAGCGCCGGCATCACTGCAACCGTGGTGAGTATAAGTTTTTATTTTAATGGGGCAATCATGGAGAATGAAGTTGGTTACCAAGTAGTGGACAACCCCTTTAATAGTCTAAGAAGGACAGCCCTCTTCTACAAAGAGGCGAGTTATGAGTTCAATGAAGCCTCGGTGCTGACTGCAGCAGGTTGCCAATGCCACCAGAAGCTAAACCATACACTGGATTTTCTACATAATGTTGTAGTTAATCAGAAATTAGGTTCAATTAATTAATTTACAGATTCATTTAACTATATAAGCTCTATAGCGCAAAGACATCCAGTCAATGGTATCCCTATAGCCATGTGCTATTAGTAGATAAACAAGACAGTGGTAAAACTTGGCAAAGCAGAAGGCAAACCAATTATTTTTGTCTCCTTCAGTTCTATATGGGATAAAGAGAGTAAAAGACTCGGCACAAAATCAAATCACTGAAAAGTAGGCATCTTTGGCACGTTTAAACTCTAAATTGTATCAATTGCATTTTTTTTTATGGAGAGTTCTTTACTGGAGCTCCACAGATTGTGGTAAGCTTGACGAGTATGTAGCGGGTGAAATAAATATTGAACACTTCACCAATTTACCAACCAATCTAAGAAAATATATTTCCAAAGGTGGTATAGAAATGAATTTCTCACCAGATGTCGGAAACAACTCATGAAATCCGCACAGGAAAGAATTTAAACCATAGATGTCCATAAATGTGGTTATGTGTAATAATGATAAATGACACGTGGAAAAAGTACTGAACACATGAAGAAAGAGAGGTGCAAAAAGTCATGGAAAGTCATGACACCAGCTGAAATCTATCAGTAGTTATAAAGCAATCCTTTTTGCAACTTATTTAAAAATAATATCAGCTGGTTCAACTGATGACCTAAAAAAAGGTGCTTCATTATCAAGGTACCACACAAGAAACAACTCATGATGGGTAAAACCAGTGAGCTGTCTCAAGATCTTCAACACCTTATAGTTGCAAAACAAACATTTGTTTACGGAAGAATTTCTAATCTACTGAAGGTTCCAGTGAGCACTATTGGAGCCATAATCCGGAAGTGGAAAGAATATAATTTCACCGTATATAGTCTTCATTGTTCAGTACTATACACTGTTTTGTGTATTTAGAGTACTTTTTAGTTATCTATAAGCCATCCTCTTGGTCTGGGAGGCTTTGGACGGTCAAATGGTATGTGACCGGTGCCTCAAAAAGCAACATGCCAGTTGCTACACTTCAGCTCATCTCCATCCGGACCCTATCACTATATGATTAAGTTCTTACTAGACTTTATAGTAAGCACAACCCGTGTGATCTGATAACTGCCAAGGACAAGCCAAATACTCCGAGGCAATCTATAACTGTTTAATCCCTACCAGACAGATTAAGCATATAATTGACCCATATAATCCCTGTATCATCTCCAGTCAAATGTTTCCTCCATCTGATTCGCCTTGACAAGGACTCTGCAAGAAAGCTATCAAGCACACGGTATTATTATCAGGATAGTGTTTTTCATTAAACTTAGAGATGGCTTTTTAATCACTGATCTTGGGGACTGCTAGACTTAAGCAGATGAGCCGTCACTAAGCACATCTGTTGTAATCCTTATATTTTCCTTGGGCTGCATCTTGAAGACATACATGCAGACAAAATAATAATCAGTTTCCTTGATCTGTATTAACCGGTGTCTCCCTTGATCATTTGATTTCTTAAACCAAATATATTCTAGTGGAAGTCAACTTACGGAAGACCGGAACAATGAGGTAAGAAGAAGATTTTAAAGTTGAGGGGGAACGTGAATTGGAATTGCCATATGTGGGTCAGTTAACTAAAAGATGAATTTGTATGTTTTCTTATGTGACCAGTCTACGATTTTCACACCTTCAGTTGGCCAAGTATGAGTCCAGTTTACCAAGACACTTGGCAAAGAAGTCAATTTAATTGTGGTTTGATAATGTCTTCTGGAGACTGCGACTAAACCAAATGAAAATGATGAAATATTCGGAATTACAAAGGTTATTTCTCTAATGGATGTCCATCCAACTTGGGTAAAGCTCTCGTAGTCTACGCTCACATCAGCATCGGAGACTACGAGAGCTTTACCCAACCAAATATATTCTAGTTAAAGTCAACTGACGGGAGACCGGAACAATGTGATAATAAGGAGATTTTAAAGATGAATTTGTATGTTTTCTTATGTGACCAATCTACGACTTTCACACCTTCAGTTGGCCAAGTACGAGTCCAGTTTACCGGCACTCTGTGCAAGGAGCTCAATTTTATTGTGGTTTGATAATGTTTTCGGGAGACTGCGACTCAACCAAATGAAAATGATGAAATATTATTAACTACAAAAGGTTATTTCTCTGATGGATGTCCATCCAACTTGGGTAAAGCTCTCGTAGTCTACGCTCACATCTGCATTAGAGACTTCATCACAGACTATGTCATCTTTGACTGAAAAAATAGAACTCCATGTAAGACTATTTTGTCTGCTAAATTATCAGACATTTTGCCATTTTTTGGGGGTCTCATCATAGCTTTTCTAATGTTACATCCATGTCCTTGTATAAGGTCTTTTTGTGGAACAGTTATTTTCTTTTTGGCATTTGTTTATTTCAATAAAAATGAGATTTTTATTCATACTTTGTATTTCTTTTTATTCTACTCATTGGACTTGTTGTAGATTGATATATCAGGCTGTAAAGTTTGAAGTATTATACCAAATATCTGTATTATTTTATCTATTTTTTACTTTATGTAATGAAATGTAATAAATGTAAAGATATTGAGAATATTTTCATTAACACTAACACTTTTTTAACCCTATAATGATTTTTTTTTCTTAATTACTAAGGATGTGACATAGTAATGGGCTTGCAAATATGCACTACTAGGAAAACCTCTTCTTATTCTCACACTTCCCCCAGGTAAAATAATAAAGATTGTACTCACCTCTCATACCGGTGCCATTCCAGTGGTGCCACAGTTTTGCGTTTCCCAGGCTCAAGTGGGGTTGTGACATTACCCAAGCCCTGGGTCCAATCAGAGCCGGCTTCTATCTCCCCACGTTCGGACCAAACGAGTTAACAGGAAGTGAGCACAGTGACTGCACTAATTTCCTGTTTATTGCTTGTTTGGTCCAAAGGAGTGGAGAGAGAAATCGGCGCTGATTGGACGCGGTGGTCATATGACGACTCAATCCCGCATGAGCTCGGAGAATGCGAACTTCGGCATCTCTGGAATGGCACCGGTACAGGAGGTGAGTATTGTATTTATTATTTTACCTGGCTCTCACTTCACATCACAACCCCACGTAAGCCCCGGCATTGCAAGAACGGACACCGCTGGAAGGTGGAAGGGCGCCGGTATAAGAGGTGAGTACAGGCTTTAATATTTTACCTGGGGGAAACATGTGGAATAAGAAGGGGTTATCCTAGTAGTGGACAATCCCTGTAATAGCTGTTGTTTGGGTTTATCTAAGAATGCTACATCAACAGGCATCCTAAACAGGGTGTGTCTACCTTCTACCTCACCATTCATTGTCTATGGGATTGCCATGCTTAGCGTTAAAACATTTTCTAGGTGCCTCATACACAATTGAGCCAATGGCTTAATGGACTCTGAGCTCTGCACCTATAGACGGAGGGAACACTCTTTTTCTTTTCCTCTATACATTAAAGTCAGTTTCGATTGTTGTATACTAGGGGCTAAATGATGCAGATCAGGGTTCCTTTCATTTTTAGACCATGGTCATGGCCTTGTAATAGAGGACTTAAGGGCACTTTGCACACTACGACATCGCAGGTGCGATGTCGGTGGGGTCAAATTGAAAGTGACGCACATCCGGCGTCGCAGGCGATATCCCAGTGTGTAAAGCCTTTTTGATACGATTAACGAGCACAAAATCGTCGTAATCGTATCATCGGTGTAGCGTCTGTCATTTCCATAATTTGGAAATGACCGATGTTACGATGTTGTTCCTCGTTCCAGCGGCATCACACATTGCTGTGTGTGAAGCCACAGGAGCGAGGAACATCTCCTACCTGCGTTATGCGGCTCACGCTGGCTATGCGGAAGGAAGGAGGTGGGCGGGATGTTTACGTCCCACTCATCTCTGCCCCTCCACTTCTATTGGCTGCCTGCTGTGTGACGTCGCTATGACGCCGCACGACCCGCCCTCTTAATAAGGAGGCCAGAGCAACGTCGCAGGGCAGGTGAGTGCATGTGAAGCTGGCGTAGCGATAATGTTTGCTACGCCAGCTATCACCATGATATCGCAGCTGCGACGGGGGCGGGGACTATCGCGCTTGGCATCGCAAGCATCGGCTTGCGATGTCGTAGTGTGCAAAGTGCCCCTAACTCTTGTTCTTGCATATAGGTGGCGACAGTGATCCACAATCACAGCTCCATAATAGTTCAGCGCACGTCCTCTATCAATAAATGGCGTCCCATGATAATTTATAAGGACATCCATGTAGGTGATTGTATCAAGTCTGTAGCTTAGGGTATATGTACACATATGCAATCAATGCTCCTTTGCTTCTAATTTTTGTGTACACAGCTCCTGCACAGGCCCATTTATCTCCATGGTTACAGACTACAAACTGACATTGCGTAGTCTGATCCCGCAGTGACACTAGCTTCCATCTAATGCCTTCTTATTACTGCGGTTTTGTATGGCAGTTTTTACGACTGAAGTACAAGTGAAGCAAATTATAAATGCAATGTGTACGGGCACAATAACAGAAACAGAATGGCTTGTGGCGGGTGGAGGGCAGTGGAGTCGGGCAATATAAACATGTACGATATGAGGTACGATAAAAAATAAAAAAAACTAGTGTGTTTATAAAAAAGGTTGATCATTGATACATTGGTAAATGTCCTATCACGATGTCCAGGATAAGCTATACACGTGTGATCAGCGCCGACCCCCCCCCCAGGACCCCACAATATATCGGTATACTAATTAGGGCAGTAAAGCTTGTACATATATGCAGCTGTATGAAGATATACAGGTCATGCTCATAGTGCCACAACCTCTTCTTAAAGGGGTTATCAAGTGAAGAGAACTTATGAATAGTGATGAGTGAGCGTGCTCGGTACTGCTCGATACTTGATCGAGTATCAGAGTGCACTAGACGATTGGTACTCAATCAAGTATCGTATAGGTGCTCGATATGCTAAATTTTCTGCCCGGCATATTCTTTCTCTTTCATTTTTCCTGAAGCCCCTAACGGGAGGGAAGAGGTCGAGAGAGAAAGAGAGGGAGGGAGGAAGGGAGTGAGGGAGGAAGGGAAAGAGGGAGGGAGGAAGGAAATAATAGCAGTAGAGAGAGAAGTAGGGAGGGAGAGGGAGAGAGAGAAAGAAAGAGGGAGAAAGAGGGAAAGAGAGAGAGAAGGAGGCAGGGGCATTGGGAGAGAGAGAGATGGAGGGAGGGAGGGAGGAAGGGTGAGAGGGAGGTAGGGAAAGAGGGAGGGAGGAAGGAAATAATAGCAGTAGAGAGAGAAGTAGGGAGGGAGAGGGAGAGAGAGAAAGAAAGAGGGAGAAAGAGGGAAAGAGAGAGAGAAGGAGGCAGGGGCAGAGGGAGAGAGAGAGAGGGAGGGAGGGAGGGAGGAAGGGTGAGAGGGAGGTAGGGAAAG
This sequence comes from Anomaloglossus baeobatrachus, assembly GCF_048569485.1. Lineage (NCBI taxonomy): Eukaryota > Metazoa > Chordata > Amphibia > Anura > Aromobatidae > Anomaloglossus > Anomaloglossus baeobatrachus. The sequence goes on from NC_134360.1 coordinate 22,013,658, forward strand.
AGGGAGGGAGGAAGGAAATAATAGCAGTAGAGAGAGAAGTAGGGAAGGAGAGGGAGAGAGAGAAAGAGAAAGAGGGAGAGAGAAAGAAAGAGGGAGAAAGAGGGAAAGAGAAAGAAGGAGGCAGGGGGAGAGGGAGAGAGAGAGAGAGGGAGGAAGAGAGAGAGGGAGGAAATGAGAGAGGAATAGTAAAGAATGAAGGAGGGAGATAGAAAGAAGGATGAAGGGAGAGAGAGAGAAGAAGGAGGGAGGTAGAGAGAAAGAGGGACGAAGGGAGAGAGAGAAAAGGAGGGAAGTAGGGGAGAGGGAGGGAGAGAGAGCAAGGGAGGGTGCAAGGGAGGGAAAGAGACATGATAGAGAGAGGGAAGAGAGAGAGAGGGAAAAAGAAAGAGGGAGCAAGAGAAAGAGAAAGGGAGAGAGAGAAAGAGAGAGGGATAGTGGAAGGGAGAGAGAGATATCTCTTCACCGGCCCTCTTGTTACGGTGTTACGGGCTTCTGGAAAAATATTCGAGTTTCCCATTGACTTCCATTATACTTGGTACTCAAGTTGAGTCTATTTGAGAATCCGACCTGCTCAATTTGAGTACCAACCACTCGAGCATTTTAGTGCTCACTCATCACTAGATATCACCTATCCAAGACATAGATGATATCTTATAATTCAGTGGGGGATCCCATCAATAGGCAAAATGGGGCACTTTTATCCTTGCTGGAATGGAGTGGCAATGCTTATGCTCAACTGCCACTGAATTCATGCACTATGAGGCTGCTAGAAAAATGTTAATGCTAAGCGAATGCAGAGGTACTGTCACTCCAATCTAAAGTGCCCCATTCTTCTGATCGGTGGTGGGCCCAATGGATGGACCCCCAGTGATCTCTAAGTTATCATCACCTATCCCATAGATAGGTGATAACTAGGGATGATCGAATACCTCAAATATTCGGCTTCGTGAATATTTGCCGAATAGGTCGCCGCTATTCAACTATTCACGGATATTCGATGTACAATGTAAGTCTATGGGAAACCCAAATTACAAGTATTTGGAAGTATTTGGGCTTCCCATAGACTTACATTGCGCATCGAATATTCGCATAGCGGTGACCTATTCGTTGGAGATTCTCAAAGCCGAATATTTGAGGTATTCGATCATCCCTAGTGATAATGTATCTTCACCGAACAATCTCTTTAAGATCGTAATCAGTAGAAGCTGAGTCAGACCCCCCCATTGTGTCACACATTAATTGTATCAATGTTTTGTTTTCCCATCAAACCCCTTTAAGAGCTAATGTAAAAATAGGATTTGATGTCACATTAATATTCCAAAAGTTTTGGGAAAATTCTTTCCGTAAAGGTTATAAAAGTTCATGTCCTCTCCAGGACTAGGCAGCCAGTCCCCTGACCCAGATCACATTAATGAAACCCTTTAATGCAGAATACATAATAGCAGCAGATTAAATGAACATCTTGAGGATTAACTCTTTTCTAAGCACCTGGGTAAATATCATATTATTAATATCCTTTGCATCACTTATATTACATAAAAAAAATCAGTGAAAGAAAAAAGTTATATAAGTCGATCAATAATCCTTTGAAAAAAAAAAACAAAAAAAAACAAAAACGGCCACCAAAGCGGCAATTGAGTTCAGTGCTGTAAAAAAAAAAAAATCATAATAGTAATAATATTGATAAAACACTACGATGGCGCTAAAATGAATTGTGAAAAATGAAATGTTTAAAAAAAAAAATTAGATGATTTTAAACCAAAAATTACCTCAAAAATTCTCAGGCACATGACAGAATTATTATCATCCAGCCTTTTCTAAATGGGGAAGACAAGAGGCATAAATAAAATGACAAAAGGAAAAGGAAAATTGGAAAAAATTGAAATAAAAGGGGAAAAACGTAGACAAAGGAACATGAGGAGGCAAAGTGTCTAATATTTTGTGATTGAGGAATTTAGTTACCGTATTTTTTGGATTATAAGACGCACTTTTACTCCTAAAAATTTGAGAGGAAAATAAGAGGTGCGTCTTAAAATCTGAATGTAGCTTACCGGAGGGTGGTGTAGAGGGGTCACAGGAGGTGGGGCAATGCTGTGCGCTGTGCTGTGGATGCTGCTCTGTGCGGCGGGCAACACGGCTCTGTGTGGTGGGCATAGAGGCACGGGCTATTCTGAAGATGTTGGCGATGAGGGCTTCAAATAATGGCGCCCAGAGTCGAGGCATGCACAGATGGAGCTCTCGGCTCAAGCTCTCATCACACGCCACCTCCGGTCCAATGACGTCCCAGCAGTGGACTTAAGGAAAATGGGGCCCAGAGGTGGTGCGTGCACAGATGAGATCTCAGCTTGTCATTGAGCAGACAACTCAATCTGTGCACACGCCAACTCCGGCTGCCATTTCTTTGAAGCCCGCACTGCCGACATCTTCAGAGTGGTCTGTGCCTCATCGCCTGCAGGGAGCAGCACCCGCTGCCCCAGCACAGAGCAGTGCCCGCTGCCCCAGCAAAAAGCAGATCCAGCTGCCCCAGGACAGAGCAGCGCCCACTGCCCCAAGACAGTGCAGCGCCCACTGCCCCAGGTCAGAGCAGCGCCCACTTCCCCGGGACAGAGCATCGCCCACTACCCCAGCAAAAAGCAGCACAAGCTGCCCCAGGACAGAGCAGCGCCCACTGCTCCAGGACAGAGCAGTAACCGTTGTCCCAGCACAGTGCCTCAGCCCGCAGTGAGCATCTGGCCCCCCTTCTGCACTGCCTGCAGAATCGACGTACTCCAGCACTGCCCCTGCCTCCTGTGGCTCCGCTCCACCACCGATACCGCCCCCCCCATTCCACTGGATTATAAAACGGACCCCATATTTGATTTTTACCGTTTTTTTTCCTCTAAATTTGGGGTGCGTCTTATAATCCTGTGCGTCTTATAAAACGAAAAATAGGGTACTTTATAACAAATTTGTTTGGCATATTAAATTGGCCAACTTTAGCCAAAGATATTGAGTATTCTTGTAAATTTTTGTTCTTTAAATCTTTTGCAGTCAAATGATTTTATTACTACAGGGGTTGTCAGGTATTAATATTAATTTCCCCATAATCTTGCAAAAGGAGAAAAAAGAGGCACCTTAACGCTCACCCTCCCCAGGTCCAGCACTACTACTTTCCCACTGTCCTGGTCTTTCTTGACCAGCTGGAGTGGGGAGGTCAGAACTACAGCACATGTGACACCTGCAGCCAATCACTGGGCTCAGTGGTGATGCTAATGTGGACAGCACAAAATACTGAGCGCTTTGATTGGTTGATGTGGTCATATGATCTGTAGTTGTGATGTCATCAATTCAGCTTGTCAACATAGAACAGGGAAGCAACAGAGAGGCAGCATTGGACCTGGGGAGGGTGAGCATAGCCACCCCATTTTGTTATTTTCCAATTCTACATGTCTATTGAAAAATAAAAATTAATCCAAGGCAACCCCTTTAAAATACAATAGTAGATTTTTTAAGTAATAGATTTTTATCAGTAATTTTTTACAAAATTATTTCAATTTCTGGAAATTGCTTCAAAAATCAGCAAAAATAATTTAAAAAAATATTTTCAAAACTATTGTTTGGAATTTTCATTTACTGTTTATCCTTAGACAACACATAAAATAACAAAAAAAATAAGGTTAGAAGAGGCGATAAGGGAAAAGGGATAGAAAAGGCAATATAGGCATCAAATAGGAAAACCCACAAGATATTTTTTTTTCGACAATGCTTCAGTAAAATTGCAGAATGACTGCCGTTCTTGTGGGTTCTATCTTATTTTGATGCCTACTGGATGGGTTTTCAGAACTTTCATTCCCAGGCACCTAAAGTTAAAAAACGTTTGATGGGCACGCATGCATAGAGCGACGACGAGCACCACTCCGTGTGCTGTATGCATGTAGCAGGCATTCTCAGTGGATGTGGGTCATGCTAGTAGATGTACACAGGAAGATTATTTGACTCTAAATCATGCCACTTGACATAATGTGAAAAAACTTTTGACATGAGAGATAAGTTCCATTTCAATTAAGATGTCAGTGAGAAAGTGGAAAAAAAATCATAAAGGAGAGATAGTTGTAAGGAAGGAAATGCAAGAAGACAAAAAAAAGGAAAAGCAGACACAAAAAGATAAACGTTAAAAAAGAAAAAAGTTTTGATTGGAAACGGAAAAAGTTTGTAGCACATTGTGAAAGAGTGAGAAAGCAAAGTAGAAACAATGCGTGACCAAGCCAAGAAGATGCACATGACAAGTGTGATAGACGAGAAAGTACTGGGTGAATTACGGAGACACATGCGACACAAAAGACCTCGATAAGAACGGACTCGTTTAGCAGTCGTAGCCTCGGAAGAAGACTGTTACAGACAGGAATACAACGTGTCACACATTCAAGGCGACAGGAACATTAACACATAATATTCTGACTCCTATCTTCCTACGTAATGAAAATATACATGTTACATATGTAATATTTTCATACGATACCATGAAGATAATTTAGAATTTTTGCATTAGTTTATTTTTTATTGACTACTATTTACATAATTTGAAGAGCATAGATCGATGGGTCTACAAACTACTCAATTGCACAGTAATATCTCCATCAACCCTAATGATCTTATTGTAGAAAGCTATGGTTCAGCGTGCACCTGTTCACACTTGTCTGTTAGGATGGGAAGTTAGTTTTCTTATTTATGTTAGTTAGAATGATATGGTGTCATGGTTTTGTGTACACTGTCCGTAATACTACCTTCATCTGTCATTGGGCTTAAAGTTATGTGAAAAGAGTGGCTGGATCGAACAAAGAAGGCTGTATGTCTACAAAATGGATTAGGAGAGTATTGGGCTTAAAATTATTCAAAAAGTGTGGTTGGATGCAACAAAGAAGCCTCTAAGTCTACAAAATAGATTTGGAGAATATTGCGCTAAAAATTATTCAAAAAGAGTGGACGTATCCAACAAAGAAGGCTCTAAGTCTCCAAATCCATTTTGTAGACTAAGGCGGGCTTTGCACACTACGACATCGCAGGTGCGATGTCGGTGGCATCAAATCGAAAGTGACGCACATCCGTCGTCGCAGTCGATATCGTAGTGTGCAAATCCTTTTTGATACGATTAACAAGCGCAAAAGCGTCGTTATCGTATCATCGGCGTAGGGTCCGACAATTCCATAATGCCGGTGCAGCGACAGGTACGATGTAGTTCTTCGTTCCTGCGGCAGAACACATCGCTGTGTGTGAAGCCGCAGGAGCGAGGAACTTCTCCTACCTGTGTCCCGGCTGCAATGCGGAAGGAAAAAGGTGGGCGGGATGTTTACATCCTGCTCATCTCCGCCCCTCTGCTGCTATTGGCCGCCTGCCGTGTGATGTCGCTGTGACGCCGCACGACACGCCCCCTTAGGAAGGAGGCGGATCGCCGGCCAGAGCGACGTCGCAGGACAGGTGAGTGCATGTGAAGCTGGCATAGCGATAATGTTCGCTACGCCAGCAAGATATCGCTGCGGCGACGGGGGCGGGGACTATCGGCTTCGACATCGCAGCATCGGCTTGCGATGTCGCAGCGTGCAAAGTATCCCTTAGAACCTTCTTTGTTGCATCCTGCCACTTTTTTTTTTTTAAATAATTTTAAGCCCAATACTCTCCAAATCAATTTTGTAGACTTAGAACCTTCTTTGTTGGATCCGGCCATTCTTTTTGAATAATATTAAGCCCAATAGCCTCCATATCCATTTTGTAGACTTAGAGCCTTCTTTGATGCAGCTGGCCACTCTTTTAGAATAATTTCAAGCCCAAAACACTCCAAATCCATTTTGTAGATTTACAGCCTTTTTTGGTGGATCCGGATCCGGCCAAATGGATTTGGAGAGTATGTCTTGAAACATCTGTACTGCTACATAATTTGGAGACCTGAAGCTACTGGAAAACTACAACATTATGGAATAGACTATTTCCACCAATACATTATAGACAGTGTCTACGCTACCCAATGAGGATATTTCTTATGCTGGCTTCACACATCTGACATTTACTCTTGGTTTTCTTGACTCAAATTCAACAGCTTCATATTTGCCTAAGAGATTGTTGAATTTGGTTCAGGAGACGGGATAGCTCAAGCTTTGCTAAAATGCCGGCATGTGAAACCAGCCTTAAGCTCGCCATACACATTGGATGGTTGACGGATGAACAATGCTTGTGCTGATTTCTCAGTGAATGGCCATTTTTGGCTGGCTCTCCCTCTGCCAAATGAGTGCTGCCATGTTTTCTATGAGAAAGCTGCCAACCGATATGGTTGCCAGTGGCTAATCTTTGGAGGAAAATACAATCTGCAGTTCATGCCCGATTGACATCTCCCCGGACAATCAGTTGGCCAACAGTCCCATTCACAATAGGGTTGCAGCCAAACCAGTCAATATTGGTGGGTTTAGCCAACATTAGTCTATTGTGTATGGGAGGAGGAGGTTTAGGCTGTGTTTAATCCATTATTTTGACTTTCTAATGGAAGCTGCTAACTACTAACAGATCCATTGAAGACAGATACCACTGGTGCTCAAAGTGCCCTAGTGATATAATGGAGTCTATCAGATTCCATAGTGGTTTCCATCAAATCTGTGTAGATTACAGACGGAGGTTCCAAATGGAATCTTTGATGGTAATGTGCCCATCCTGGCTTATCCATATTCTCAGTTCTGTCTATACATACAAGGGGGAAAAAAAAAATCACCCACAGAGGCCAAATTGGGTAACGATTAGAGATGATTGAATACCTCAAATATTCGGTTTCACGAATATTTGCCAAATAGGTCGCCGCTATTTGACTATTCATGAACACTTGATGCACAATAAAAGTCTATGGGAAACCTCAATAACTATTCGGAACTATTCGGTCTTCCCATAGACTTACATTGAGCATCGAATAGTCACATAGCGGCGACCTATTCGTCGGATATTCGTGAAGCCGAATATTTGAGGTATTCGATCATCCCTAGTAACGATCCAGGACCTTGGTGCTTGGTTAAAAATCTAGACACCATTTTTTCAGGATCCTTATTTTGTAACCACTGTATATCCATTTAATTTAATCATGGCAAATTGATTGAGTAGTTTTATTATGCAATGATATCCATTCTATTTACATAAATATATATTTTCTTTATTTCTTTATTTATTTTTTTTAAATTACAGACCAAATGAGATTTGGTCTAAGACAGAACTGAAACTATCTCTTTTTAAATATATTATGAGCCAAAAATAACAGATTTTAACATATACCGTATATATTGATGTATATACTGTATATATTTAAAAGTTTTAACAATTTTATTAGAATTGTTTAATTTCTTCTGATTAATTATTTTTTTAATTTAGATATATTAAACTATAATATAGATTTGTTTGCATTTTCTCCATATCAGTATGTATATATTTAAAAGATTTAACAATCTTATTATAATTGTTTAATTTCTTCTCATTAATTCATTTTTTTTATTAATTTAGATATTTTAAATTATAATATAGATTTGTTTACATTTTCTCCATATCAGCATGTACTGTATATATTTCAAAGTTTCAACAATCTTATTATAATTGTTTAATTTATTCTCATTAATTCATTTTTTTTATTAATTTAGATATTTTAAACTATAATATAGATTTGTTTCTATTTTCTCCATATCAGTTTGATCTTGTGGGTAAAATGTCGAAAGATTTTAGTTTTTGGCAGGAGATAGACCAAAGATTGGAAAGCAATAATTGGCAAATAACACATAGTAAGAAAACACGTAAGCAGTAGGTCTTACATAAAGAACATACAGTAGGCTATATCATGTATCCACAAAGGCCAACCCAGTGATTAGTATCAGACACAGACCAAGACACGGTACACCAGAGTAAAGATTTAAAGCAGAAAAGAGCAAGTTAGAGGGAAAAAAGAAAGGTTTGTAAGAAGATCACTTTTTTTTGGTTCAAAATGTGACTTATCCCACTGTCGCTTATTTTGTCACATTTTGGGGCATCTCCCCCTTGCTGTCCAAGGAGGAGAAGGCATTTACTTACATCAAATAACCTTTCTATATATATCTCCTCATTGACCTTATCACGAAGGACATCCTGAGAGTGACGCACAAATGTGACATAGGCATCAGCGACGTCCATCCCCGGTTTCTGTGGAAATAAAATGAAACACACAGTTAGGAATGGCTCATATTCACCGATTGTCAGACATCTATCATTGAGTTATGTTAGATCTAGTCTAGTGATCTATCATTCATATGAATTTCGTTGTTACTGCTTCACTAAAGCTTGTAAATAACTCAAATCTAAGGGGCCCCATACATCATAAAAAGATAGCAAACCAAAAAAGAAAAATTCCGGTAATCCTCTAAAATGTCCAGTTTATTATGAATTCATAAAATTCAAGCAAATTGTCACGGAAAGCAGTTCATGTTGACGCAATTAAGACCGGTCGGTCAAAATGCATCAACATCTCTTGTTTGTGGCTGATGGGCATTCCGGTCTTCCCAACAGAAAGACAATACTGTGGTGAGTTTTTTCTGGATTTTACCATACAAAGATATCAGCCAAATGATGGCTCAGCCAATTCTTCACCCAGCAGCTATCTCTTTCGATTACTCTGTAAACTGGAGCCCTCACTCAGCTGAGTGCTTCCCTGTTCTCTACGAGATAGCCAGTGCCATTCTCCTCTGGTAGTGGCTTATCTCACCAAAGAAAAGAATTAGCAGCCTGAAATCAGACATACCAGATATTTATCTGCCCAACATCACCTATTGGGGTAGCAGGAGGCCCCCATAAACATTAGGCCCATAGATATTGTCTGGTTTGACTGATGCAAAACCTATCTGTAATGATATATTACAAGGACATCTATCGGAAATTATTTCACAATTATTTCTCCTGCACTAAAATACTAGGAGGAACATAGTAACATTTTCTATAAAAGTAAATAGGACAATAAACATACTGTACATCAAAAAAAGGAAATCTGCAATGAGTTCTACCTGTTGGATTTAGAAATGGGAGAATCAATTCACAGGACTCTGGTCCATTGGCCAGGATAGTGATCTGGGACCACTGGGCCTATAAATCTCATTACCGCCTTCTATTCGTGGTTCTTCCTTTGATTGGCCACGGTAGTGATCTCTGACCGTAGGGCCTATAAATCTCATTACCTCCATCTATTTGTGGTTCTTCTTTTGACTGGCCAGGTTAGCATGATATCATCATTGGGGGTTATCAAAATAAGAACTGGGAATGCTGGGACGTTAGAAGATTCATAAATCTCCCGAACAGCAGTCTCAAATTACTGTCCAGACCCTTGGACTTGGGTCCCATGAATCAATTATCCCAACTCTAGTTGGATTAATTTTTCTGTACATACACTGACGAGCAAATGGGTAACAGTGTTCTGAACTTTTGACATTTTATAGACAATCATCTTAGCTATCTCATACATAAATCTGACTTGCAACTATTTAGTATATGAGATCAAAGTTCAAACATGGTTACCTTTTTGTTCATTAGTATACACCAAAAAACACTATATTTCATATTTTTCAAAAAGAGTAGTCTCAAACACACAGCTGTGTTATGGATCTGTATGTTTAGTCCTTTATGAGTCTGACAGCCCAACCTTGGGCTCTGTGTGCCTCTAATTTTGCATGGAAGAACATGTAATTTTAGGTCACGGGGGCTGAAAGGCAATATTTTTGTCAACTTTTGCATACAATATTTAATATTACATATTATTAAACATAAAGTCAATACATTCCAATTTTCTTTCAGAGAAGTAATTGTTTACCAAAAATAAGACTTTGCTATAGAGCAGCTCAGCTATTGAGATCCTTGCTCGGTTCGGCTACTTACCATTTGGAGTCTGGCAAACCAATTGTTTTCAAGAGCTATAAACATTTTTTTTTAAAGTATATAATATATACTAGAAATAAACAGATATCCAGATACATTTTGATGTTTTTGTTTTGGCAAAACATCAAAGTGGCTCTATTAACGAATATCTATATTGGCCTTAAATATTACTTTTTAAATTTGTTTCTCACAACACCTTCTTAATTCTTATGCCAAGATGTCTTTGAGGTATTGGGGCTATTCTATAGGACAATAATTTTGTAAGAAAAACTTTACTACATTCGATTTCGTTTTAAGAATCTTATTGCTTGAGGATTGGCTTCAAGCTCTCCATGGTACATGCGCCTCCTCGTTGACTACCCATGGATTTCAATTATGGTGTCACCAAGATCAAAAATAGTTAAAAGGGGTTGTCCATGATCTAACTTTTTTTTCTAATAATAGAAAATGTGAGCAAATAAAAATAAGCAGTAGGCATCTATAAATACCCTAGCCTCAACCGTGTTGCTCTGATGATCCACTTTGGTCTCTGGTTACTTTGTTGCAGTGATCAACTAATGTTCATCCACAAGACCGCTGCAGACAATTTTTAGTTCAATGGTGATGCCTGAGCATCTGGTACACCACAGGTGAGGTTAGTGATTGGCTGAAGAGGTCATGCGGATGTATGGCACATGATATCTGCAGAAAGGGAAACATGCCGGTAGAAACCACTTAAAAATGTTGGTGCTGAAACGGCTTATTTTTTAATTAACTTTATCACATTTTCTATTCTTAGAAAACATTTTTAGATCCTGGGGAAATCCTTTCGCACAATTTCTCTCTTCTATGAACAGAAATGACAAATCATAGTATTTACAAAATGTTGATAATGTTGCATATTGTACTAGTAAGGACATGCAACCACCAGATGTACAGGTTATGTCATCCAACCATGGTCTAAATTCATGAGGTATCAAAACTGATGTAGACATTCCCATGACTTCTGTTTTTTCTACCAATGGAAGTTGAATTTTGACCAAATACGTTCAATGACATCTGTCTAACAGGATGAGAATTACCGATGTGGCCAACCTAACCTTTCCCCACACTTTATTAGGTTCTCCAATAAAAGTTTTGCATATAAAGCATAAACATCTCCCAACAGAAAACTGTGAAATCATCATTTTTTTTGTCCTCTAGCCTAGTCATCTAACACCACTTATCTCAAGCTATACTAAGCCAAAGGAAGAGATAAAAACTGAGCCATGTTAGCTCAAAATTGGCATGGGAAAATCGAATTTCTTCTAAGAAATTTGGTGCCGCTGCATCTGGCTGAAGTGTTAAAAAATATTATAGTAGAGGGGATGGTTTGGTATAATTTTGTGCTGCTGACAGGAGATCAAACCATGTAGATTTGTAAAATTAGTGGTTTTCTTGGATCTATGCGTTTCGAAGTCTCCAACTTCTTCCTCAAGATCACAGCCACATATCTTATACTTTCCTCTACTTGGCACTCTATATACCTCTTCCATTGACTTTCAAATCTTGGATCATCTCTTCTGTCTTCTTTCTTCTACTTCTTTTCGAGGCTGCAGAGATGCTGTTCCTCACTAGGATCAGCAGCAAGATGTGCAGTGTGACACACATCATTTGATGGTAAAGAGGTCATCCACTACTACATTGGTGGCCTATCCTTAGGGTAAGTCATCAATGTCCGATCAGCCAGGGTCTGACACCACACACCACCGCCATTTAGCTGTTCTCAGTCCTAGCAGTGGCAACAGGCACCTGGAAATGCTCAGTTCTAGAGCTGCGTCATCAAAAGAATAGAAGGCGGATGTGCAACACCTGGATGTGGCTACTATTAGAAGATGGGGCACCCCTGCTGATCAACTGTTTCAGGTGAGCCTCATCTTCGGACTGGTCAGCCCTAGAACTTAACCACTGTCGACACTGTGAACATCTGATCGGCAGGTATGCCGGATGTCGAAACCCAACCGATCAGACATTCATGATCTACTGTTAGGATAGGCCATCAATGTGAAAGTAGTGGCTAACCTTTATCATGATACATGTGCACCACGCCCCATGTGACGACACAGGGCCTAGTGAAATAGCACCTGGGAAAGTAGAAGATAGAAGACAGTAGACAAAAGAGTGGAGACTAAGGAGATGACTGAAGGACCAGTCGTTTTTGTCAAAAGTACGGTGAAGAGTGGTGATTATAATATTTTATTTTAACCACTTTCTGACACTCAGAATCCAGCAAAATAACATCCGGATGCCATTTTAATGGAATTAATGCAAATCAAATCATGAAAAATTGGATTTCTGCCAAATCTAATTTTTTGGGAGGAAATTTGTAACAAATTTGATAAAATTGATTTGCTCATCTAGAATCAAGAACCCTTCCGAATCTTTCTCCGGATATGAATAAACAGACATGCTGACCATGGAAATAGAGGAACGCAACATGCAGATATACAGTATATGCTGCAAAGGCTTCATGCCATGTTCCTTGAACAGCTGCCGGCTCCGAGGCAGGGAGAATACATGCTCCAGGTAAAAGGCTGATTTCTAACAAAATCTCATTAAAAATTCTGACAGTGCTCATTATGCAGTCAATGCGTCTTAGTTCTCGATATCGAATATGTTTGCAAACAAATCCTAGATGTTGCTTTATAAC
>NC_134360.1:22028716-22086216 GCF_048569485.1 Anomaloglossus baeobatrachus
TATCTATCTATCTATCCCTCTATCTATCTATCTATCCCTCTATCTATCTATCCCTCTATCTATCTATCTATCTATCTATCTATCTATCTATCTATCTGTGCATCCTTCCATCCATATATCCCTCTATCTATTTATCTATCTATCCCTATATCTATCTATCCCTCTATCTATCTATCTATCTATCTATCTATCCCTCTATCTATCTATCTATCTATCTATCTATCTATCCCTCTATCTATCTATCTATCTATCTATCTATCTATCTGTGCATCCATCCATCCATATATCCCTTTATCTATCTATCTATCCAATCCTCTATTTATCTATAAACACACACGCATATATATATATATATATATATATATATATATATATATATATATATATACACACATATCTTTGTTTTAAAGGCACCATGACCACTAGACTATTTATATAAATCATTTGTTATTATTTATAAATAGATATCATTTCCAATTATTAGCCATTTTCTATTTTATTTAATTTGGTAATATTATACTCTACACAGTATACATACTGTATGTATATATACTGTATATATTTAAATATTTGCTTAGAAAATTATTATTTTTTTACAATTTTATAATGGCAATGGTTGATTTGATTCAATCAAATAGACGCCTCATCAATATCACCTGTAATTGAATTCTTGAAACAATTCGGCCAAGAAAAATGGAAATACATCTGCTATATACTTAATATACACTTTCTTTTCATTGTATGTAAGCTTTGCATTCATATTATTCTAATACCTTATCATAGCCAAGACAAAAAAAAGGGATTTAGAAGAATATATAGACAAGCGCTAAAGTATTAATTTGTTCAAGAAAAAGGTAGAATTTATTCAGGAGGGCGACAGATTAAATAATGAATTTGCTGTTAAGTGTTGTACATTTATAAACGCTAACCACAAAATCTAAATCTTACAGTCAATATTCATGTGCTTAACCTCAATTTAAATGCAAATGTCTCGCCAAGTTTAAGTGCTCTATTTATAAACTGTGAGTGCCTATTTCATTAGCAAGTCATGGACACTGATAGCGTTAAAAAGATTATAAATCTGCCATATCAGGATATATTGTATATAAATATATATATATATCTATATATATATATATATATATATATATATATATATATATATATATATATATATATATACATATATATATATATATATATACATATATGTACACAGTTCAGACCAAACGTTTGGACACACCTTCTCATCCTATATGCATGCAATATATAGTGTAAAAACATACATAGGATAATGTCCCTGAAAAGTATCACAAATTACGAACACGTTTTTCAATCTATATTGACAAAATATTAAAATATCATAAAGTTCAGAAACCTATATCGAAACACATACCAAGTTTTTAATTAAAAAAAATATATAAAAAATATTGAAAACAGTATAACATAATATTATACAAAAATAAAAACAGTTTAAAATATTATAAAAAAAATATTAAAAACTGTATCAGATAACATTATAAAAAAACCTATATCAAAACACATACCAAGTTTTTAATTAAAAAAATATATAAAAAATATTGAAAACAGTATAATCTAATATTTTACAAAAATAAAAAAAGTATAAAATATTATAAAAAAATATTAAAAACTGTATCAGATAACATTATAAAAAAATATTGAAAACTGTATAAGTTAATATTCTAAAAAATATTGAAAACTGAAAAAGATAATAATATTAAAAAAATATTGAAAACTGTATAAGATAATTATATTATAAAAAATATTGAAAACTGTATAAGATAATATTCTAACAAAAATATTGAAAACTGTATAAGATAATTATATTATAAAAAATATTGAAAACTGTATAAGATGATAATATAAAAAAATTGAAAACTCTATAACATAATAATATACAAAATATTGAAAACTGTATAATATAATATTATAAAAAAAAATCTAAACTGTATAAGATAATGTTATTATAAAAAAAGTCCAAAATTGTATAAAATATTATTATAAAAAAAGTATTAAAAACTGTATAGGATAATATTATTATAATACAAAAATATTCAAAACTGTGTAAGATACTATTATTATAACAAAAAATATTCATCACTGTATAAGATAATATTATTATACAATACAAAAACAATAATAAATAAACAATATTAAAATAATACTTACTGGAACATCCACATACTTGGAAGCTGCTTTGACCTTGAATGAAAAAGGACACTTAAATAAGGTTATTTTATTCTATTTTTTTACCTATAAATTGATAAAAATTAATTTAATGGAGATGACAAGTGTGATAAAAAAATGACACTTTATTGTAAATTCTAAAGAAATTCACCTCCAGAAAGTGATACCTGATGGGTAGAATTTTTGCCTGATAAACTGATAACATTCCAAAATTCAACTGATAAAATTCCAAAAAAGCAGATTAACTATTATTTCAGGAAATGTGTTAAAGATTATTTTTTTAAGCATTATTAACACAAAATATATTTTACACAATATGAGGCATAAAGTATAAAAAATAAATTGTAACTTTTCTTTTACTATTTTATTATATATGATTGTATCAACATTAGCGTTACAATTTATTAGTTTCCCATTCACTTACTTAGGCTACCTATGAACAGGTTAAAATTCAGTCTTGATGGAAATTCAAAATATTCAGGGGAAAAAAAGCTGCAGATCTTTAAATATCAATTTATTTACAGCAGTATTATATATTGTTGGATGTCATGGTCCAAAAAAATAATAAAAAAAAATTAAAAATTGATGAATGAAAAGTAATATATGAATACTGCAGTAATCATGTTTACTTACTGTGAATGAAAGGAATGAAGAAAACAAGGTTCCTTCGTCATATCTCGAAAGTTTAGACAGCACTCCCTCGAGAATTGTCACAAACTAGTAATGCAAAATGTATACATATTATGAAATCACACATCATAGTAATAAATAAATAAACAGAATATTTTTTTAATATTATTTTAATTATTGTTTTTTTTATTATTAATTTAATGACCCTAAAGGCACCAAGATATAAATCATATATTACAATGCGGACAAGGGGGGAAAAATAATTATTGTAATTAAAAAAATAAATAAAAGCTAAAAAATAATAATTCTATCCTGTGTTCTTTATATATATATATATATATATATATATATATATATATATATATATATATATATATATATATATATACATATACATGATATCCATAGATATATATGAGATATATATATATATAGATATATATATATTTATTTATTCATTTAATATGCAGCATGTATATATACTCTATATGCATATATATATATATATATATATATATATTTATATATATATATATATATATATATATATATATATATATATATATATATATATATATATATATATATATATATATAGCTAAAGATCTATGAGGCTGATAAAGCCTTTAAAGTTATTGTCAAAAGCTAATAAACGGGTTTAGTCTAAGGAATATACATTAGGAGTTGAATGAATAGGAAATCCTTCAGTATGGGCTTGTTCACACGTTGCGTTCTTGCTGCATTTTTTTCATGCATTTTACAATAGCAGCAAAAAATAAATGAGATTTCTGAAAACTTTTTGAGCTGCACTTTTTTAATAATCACAGCACACCAATTTTTTTCAGCCATTTTCATGCCTCTTTTGCCCATTTTAAATTCATAAACACACGAAAAACCGAATGAAACAGTTTTAACATAAACACAGCACGTCAATTATTTCAGCATTTTTTACGGGTTTTTTTTACCCATTTCAAATTCAAAAATACATCAAAAACCAAATGAAAATGTTTTTTTAAGAATCAAAGCACATCAATTATTTCAGCTTTTTTATGTTTTATTTTGATGATTTAAAATTAAAAAATGCATCAAAAACTGAATGAAATTTGTTTTTAAAAAAACAAGTCAATGTTTTTTGCCCAATTCAAATTCAAAAAAGCATGAAAAACCATATGAAAAATTTATTTAAAAAAAAAAAAAAATTACATGTCAATTATTTCAGTATGTTATGCATGCTTTTTTCCAAATAAAATTTAAAAACTCAAAAATTATCAAAGCACGTCAATCATTGCCACATTTTTTTATTCTTTTTTGTGCCTATTTCAAATTCAAATAGACATCAAAAACTGAATTAAAACGTTTTTAAAAAAAAAATCAAAGTACGACAATTATTTTAGCATTTTTTATGCTTTTTTTCCTTTTCAAATTAAAAAAACACATTAAAAACTGAATGAAAAAGTTTAAAATAAAAAAATCACAGCACGTCAATTATTGCAGTATTTTTTATGCTTTTTCTTTGCCCAATTCAATTGAGTGCATAATAAAATGAATAAAAAATGCATCAAAAATGAATGAAAAATGCTTGAAAAACATGCTCAATTTTAATGCAGTTGTGAATTTTTCCTATAACACTGTGTAAAAATAATGTCTTCCTCAACACTGCCATCTTTGTGTTTTTATGTAAAAAAAACCATTTTTTTTATTAAATAATATTTGAACACTATGGTAATGTTGCACAAAGCTTGGTGGTTACGGCCCATGGTACAGGAAAATTAGGTAAGATGCCATGGCGAAACACAAAACTGGGTTTATATATGACATATATGTAATATATGACTTCATATCGAAAAAATCCTATATTTAATTTTATAAATGGTACCACCGAAATATGATACAGATTGCAAATATGGTCTCATGCACAAGGTTCTATAATAATGGGCACCAAGCAGACCCCAGATGGACCTCATGATAAAAAAGTAGGCAACAAACAGACCCTAGATGGACCCTATAATAATCAAGTGGGCAGCAAATGGACCCTAGAAGGACCGCATGATATCAAAAGGGCACCAACCGGATCCCAGATTGATCCCATGATAAAAAGTAGGCACCAAACAGCCCCCAGATGGACCCAATGATAAAATGTGGGCACCAAATGGACCCTAGATTGTGCCCAGGATAAAAATGCTCACCAAACGGACCACAGGTGAACCCCATGATAAAAAATGGGCAACAAATGGACCCCAGATGGACCATATGATAATCAAGTGGGAACCAAACGGACCCTAGATGGACCTTACGATAAAAAGCGGGCACCAAACAGACCCCAGATGGATATCAAGATAAAAATGAGCAACAAATGGATCCAAGGTGGACCCTATCATAAAATGTGGGCACCTAACTGAACCCAGATGAACCCATGATAAAAAATGGGCACCAAACAGACCCCAGATAGATACCAAGATAAAAAATGGGCAACAAACGGACCCCAGATGTACCCTATTATAATCAAGAGGACACCAAACAGACCCACAGATGGACCCAATAATAAAAAGTGGGCAAGAAACAGACCCCAGATGAACCCAAGATAAAAATGGGCACCAAATAGACCCTACATGGACCCCATGATAAAAATGGGCAAATAAATATACATAAATATATATAAATATGTATAACAGTACATAAAAAAGCTTACATACAGTATATTATAAAACTCCTATTTTTAATGTATTATTTATTTAAAAAAAAGTGTTTTACATTGTCACGACCCCTGAGTTGACAAAATAAAAAGAATATATATATATACATATATATATATATATATATATATATAAAATAAAAATAAATATATTCACACATTAATGTTTTATATGGTCAAATATATATAGATATGTATATATACTGTATATATGTATATAAATTAAACTGTATAACTGTGTATATGTACAGTACAGAACAAAAGTTTGGACACAACTTCTCATCTCTAGAACAACTGTTAAGAGGAGACTTTGTGCAGCAGCCTTCATGGTAAAATAGCTGCTAGGAAACCACTGCTAAGGACAGGCAACAAGCAGAAGAGACTTGTTTGGGCTAAAGAACACAAGGAATGGACATTAGACCAGTGGAAATCTGTGCTTTGGTCTGATGAGTCCAAATTTGAGATCTTTGGATCCAACCACTGTGTCTTTGTAGAAAAGGTGAACGGATGGACTCTACATGCCTGGTTCCCACCGTGAAGCATGGAGGAGGAGGTGTGATGGTGTGGGGGGGCTTTGCTGGTGACACTGTGGGGGATTTATTCAAAATTAAAGACATACTGAACCAGCATGGCTACCACAGCATCTTGCAGCGGCGTGCTATTCCATCCGGTTTGCGTTTAGTTGGACCATCATTTTTTTTCAACAGGACAAAGACCCCAAACACACCTCCAGGCTGTGTAAGGGCTATTTGACTAAGAAGGAGAGTGATGGGGTGCTACCCAGATGACCTGGTCTCCACAGTCACCAGACCTGAACCCAATCGAGATGGTTTGGGGTGAGCTGGACCGCAGAGTGAAGGCAAAAGGGCCAACAAGTGCTAAGCATCTCTGGGAACTCCTTCAAGACTGTTGGAAAACCATTTCCGGTGACCACCTCTTGTAGCTCATCAAGAGAATGCCAAGAGTGGGCAAAGCAGTAATCAAAGCAAAAGGGGGCTACTTTGAAGAACCTAGAATATAAGACATATTTTCAGTTGTTTCACACTTTTTTAAGTATTTCATTCCACATGTGTTAATTCATAGTTTTGATGCCTTCAATCTGAATCTACAATTTTCAGTACTGAAAATAAAGAAAACTATTTGAATGAGAAGGTGTGTCCAAACATTTGGTCTGTACTGTATATATATACTGTGTATATGTGTATATATATATAATATATATATATATATATATATAGATAGCAATTAAAAATATTAAAAATAATGAAAATAATGTGTCAATAATAAAATAATACACTGAAAAAATGAGTTTTATACTGTATGTATTTTTATATACTGTTTATATATGTACAGTATTTATGCATATGATAAAATAGTATTTAAAAAATAATATATTAATATTGTTTAACTTATATATATATATATATATAAAAAAATCTAAACAATATTAATATATTTTTTAAATACTATTTTATTATATGCATATATACTGTACATATATAAACATTATATTCAAATACATACAGTATAAAACTCATTTTTTCAGTGTATTTTTATATACCGCAATGTTTATATATGTACAGTATATATGCATATAATAAAATAGTATTTAAAAAAAAATATATTACTATTGTTTAACTTTTTATATATATATATATATATATATATATATATATATATAAAAGTTAAACAATAGTAATATATTATTTTTTAAATACTATTTTATTATATGCATATATACTGTACATATATAAACATTGCGGTATATAAAAATACACTGAAAAAATGAGTTTTATACTGTATGTATTTTTATATGATGTTTATATATGTACAGTACATATGCATATAATAAAATAGTATTTAAAAAAATATATATTAATATTGTTTAACATATATATATATATATACGTTAAACAATATTAATATATTATTTCTTAAATACTATTTTATTATATGCATATATACTGTACATATATAAACATTATATAAAAATACATACAGTATAAAACTCATTTTTTCAGTGTATTATTTTCTACAATAATAATAATAATAGTAATAATAATAACAAAAACAGTACCAATCATTAGAAATACAATTGGCTGAAACCTTAAGGGTTTTATATGATCATGACCCCTGAGTTGGAATTTACCTTTGCAACTAATAGTGTAATCATTTCTTTAACTGTTTCTTCAATTAGCTCATCAATTTTTGAATGGTACTGGTGCTAAAAAAAAGGAGACAGAAAAAGGCAAAATATTAAAACACTGAATACACAATGACCCCGGAATCATCAGGCTTTTGGGGCCCTCAAAATTCCTATGTTACTTTTCATTTTAAGAGTATCAGCTGTGAAAATAAGCTGTTAATGAACCTGACTATCCTTTTTTGTAGACACCGTACACCATGTAACGTAGAATAAATAAATAGATAAATGATATTAATAAGAATCCATGGGCTGTATGAGATTTGATCAGTTAGATTTTGTTTTTGCTTTTGATTTATCAATACTCTTTCCCAAAATGATACAATTTTTTTTCGAAAAGGATGAAGTAATTAAAATATATCTTCTAAGATTCATTTTCACTTGTTTGCATTAATGTCTGTTTAAAATGCTAATTAAGTCAAAACAATGAGGATGTTGACAGAAGGAAGGAAAAAATAACTGAAATAAATGCTAATTATACATTGGGGAGTGAGGGGTGACATTACAGTTGAAAATGTTAGGCACACTTACCCACTGTTTAGCAAACTTTCAGATGGATGGGAACAGAAATAATGAGGAAGGTGTGGGAGACATAAAACAAAAATCAATGGAGGTAAAACAAAATGGAGCATGAAAAGCAAACAGAACGGAAATGAAAAGGACATGCAATGAAAATGTGATATGATCAATTACAAGAACATATGATGGGAGTGTGATTTTTTTTTTTTTTTTGTAAAAAGTATTGTAAGCCATGACCCCATTCTAGAAGCAGAAGGTAGAGATTTCACATTTTAAAAGTTGCAAAATAGAGATAAATTGTAGTGATGTGTAACATTCTCATCACATGGACTGTAGTAACAAAGTGACACCTCCCATTATAACGAGTTAAGTAAATACAATCGTGAAAATAATCTCAACAACAAAAAGAAAAGTGAAATGGTCCGTACTAAACCTATGTAGACCGAGAAAGTCGGGGGTCTCTACTGTGTTTCCCCAAAAATAAGCGGTAGCAGGATTTTTCGGCCTTTTTAGAGTAGGCTTGAAATATAAGCCATACTCCAAATATAAGCCCTAGTTGTCTACTCGAACTAACGGTATCCTGAAATAGGGCTTGTGCAGCCTTATTTCAGGATACATAACTTGTGTTGCATTAAGCCCCGGCTAATTAAGAGAATGAATATTCACCCTGCTCTCTCATAATCCCACCCTGTAGTCCTGCACTGCAGCTGCACTCTGCCTGCTGTATTACCAGTACTGCCAGCCTGAGGATCGCATCGCAATCCTCGGTGGCTTTCCTGAGCATGAAAGTAACAGCTGCATAGACATACTTGCTACATGATCTCAGATCATGAGTGATGCCAATGATTGCAGTGAGCAAGCACACGGCTAATTAAGATAATGAATATTCACCCTTCTCTCCCATAATCCCACCCACCGCTCTGAGTCCCGCACTGCACCCGCACTCTGAGAGCTGTATTACCGGTACTGACAGCCCAAGGACCACATCACAATCATTGCCAACTCTCCTGAGCTGAGTGTAATAGCTGCATAGACATACACATGTCACTCTCAGCTGAGGAGAGTCACTGATGATTGTGGTGAGCAAGAGCATGGCTAAGTAAGAGAATTAATATTCTCCCTTCTCTCCTGTAATCCTGCCCACGACTCTGAGTCCTGCACTGCAGCCGCACTCTTTCTGCTGTATTATCAGTACTGCCAGCCTGAGGATCGAATCACAATCATTGCCAACTCTCCTGGGCTGAGTGTAATAGCTGCATAGACATACACATGTCACTCTCAGCTGAGGAGAGTCGCCGATGATTGTGGTGAGCAAGCGTATGGCTAATTAAGAGAATGAATATTCACCCTGGTCTCCTGTAATCCCACCGCTCTGAGTCCTGCACTACACCTGCACTCTCACAGCTGTATTATCAGTACTGCCAGCCCAAGGATCACATCACAATCATTGTCGACTCTCCTGAGCTGCCACACTCAGCTGAGGAGAGTGGCCAATGATTGTGGTGAGCAAGCGCATGGGTAATTAAAAGAATGAATATTCACCCTTCTTTCCTGTAATTTCTGTCCACCGTTCTGAGTCCGTTCTGAGGTTTGAATCACAATCATTGCCGTCTCTCCTGATCTGAGTGTATTAGCTGCATAGACATATATGCTATCACTCTCACATCAGGAGTGCTGCCAATGATTGCAGTGAGCAAGCACATGGCTAATTAAGAGTATGAATATTCACCTAGTTGCCTAATCAAACTAACAGTATCCTGAAATAGAGCTTGTGAGGCCCTATTTCAGGATACATAACTTTTATTGTCCCCTTCTGTGACTCTAATTAAGGGAATGAATATTCACCCTCCTCTCCTGTAATCTTGCCCACCGCTCTGAGCCCTGCACTGCACCTGCACTCTGCCTGCTGTATTACCGGTACTGCCAACCCAAGGATCGCATCGCAATCATTGGCAACTCTCCTCAGCTGAGAGTGACAGCGTGTATGTATATACAGCTGATAGATAAAATATAGGTGATAAAAGGGAAAAATGTTTAGCTGGTGAAAATCTGATGACTGGGATCACCATTCCCCATCATTCACGAGACTAAGAAGCGTAAAAAAAGCGTGCCTAGGCACTAACAGGCAGGTTTTCGCTAGCTACCTGCCTGTTGTGCCCAGCGATGTTCTACACCAGCAGACGGCTCCTGCCGGTGATTCAGCTACTTCTACTGATATATTCTTTTTCGCCATGCTCTGTTGATAGGTGTGACTGCAGATGTCATGCTGCTTGACAGTTGATTCCCCCCAGTTAGGCAGTGGGGAGCCGGATGTCAATCGGCATGATGTCGGCAATCCCACCTATCAACAGAGCAGGGCGGAAAAGAATATGTCAGTAGAAGTAGCTGAATGACTAGCAGGAGCAGTCTTTGACTGCTCTGTATTGACAGATATTGGCGCCAGGCACAACAGGCAGGTAGTTAACAACTTTTTTTTTACACAGTCCCAGATATTTACATTAACCATGTAAATGGAGCATAAGTGACCCCCTTTCCGTTTACTGGCTATTGGAATGGGGATGATGTATCCATACACTAACATGCCCAAAGATCGACAGAAGACCATAGACCAATAATGCATTCGCACTACTACTTCATTCCTCCAGGGGACATGGAACCTATGCTCTCATGATCGTAGAGAGCCTCAGTTATCGCACCCATAATACATTTATTACCAGTACTAGATGGACAAAAGTATAGGGACACAAGGGACGCACCTCCTAATCACTAATGTAGTTATTTTTTTCATTTAGCCTCCGGCATTTTGCCTCCGGTATGAACCGACCCTCAACATGTTGTCTACCTTATACATCACATATGTGAAAGAATGGCTCCTTCTAAAGAGTGTTGTCCTGTAATAGGACACCCCTGGTGTAAAAACTCAGTTCATGACATTTCTTCCTTACTTAATCTTCCCCCATCACCGTGAGTTATATCATTGAAAAGTGGAAAGAACAGCAGCAACTCAAAGTGGACAGCAAGTTAAATTACCTCCTTTGTCATTAATATCTGCATAAAAATGGTGCCTTTGCTGGAAGCTTCATTTCTGTGCAGCCGAACATCACCAAGCACAATGCTTACCTGTACATCATCAAGCACAATGCTGAGCCATACATCACCAAGCACAATGCAGAGCCGTACATCACCAAGCACAATGCTTACCTGTACATCACCAAGCACAATGCTGAGCCATACATCACCAAGCACAATGCTTACCTGTACATCACCAAGCACAATGCTGAGCCATACATCACCAAGCACAATGCTTACCTGTACATCACCAAGCACAATGCTGAGCCATATATCACCAAGCACAATGCCGAGCCGTACATCACCAAGCACAATGCTGAGCCATATATCACCAAGCACAATGCTGAGCCATATATCACCAAGCACAATGCCGAGCCATACATCACCAAGCACAATGCTGAGCCATACATCACCAAGCACAATGCTGAGCCGTACATCACCAAGCACAATGCTGAGCCATACATCACCAAGCACAATGCAATGCTGAGCCATATATCACCAAGCACAATGCCGAGCCATACATCACCAAGCACAATGCTGAGCCATATATCACCAAGCACAATGCCGAGCCATACATCACCAAGCACAATGCCGAGCCATACATCACCAAGCACAATGCTGAGCCATACATCACCAAGCACAATGCTGAGCCGTACATCACCAAGCACAATGCTGAGCCATACATCACCAAGCACAATGCTGAGCCATATATCACCAAGCACAATGCCGAGCCATATATCACCAAGCACAATGCCGAGCCATACATCACCAAGCACAATGCTGAGCCATATATCACCAAGCACAATGCCGAGCCATACATCACCAAGCACAATGCTGAGCCATACATCACCAAGCACAATGCCGAGCCGTACATCACCAAGCACAAAGCCGAGCCACACATCACCAAGCACAATGCCGAGCCATACATCACCAAGCACAATGCCGAGCCATACATCACCAAGCACAATGCCGAGCCATACATCACCAAGCACAATGCAGAGCCGTACATCACCAAGCACAATGCTGAGCCGCACATCACCAAGCAAAATGCCGAGCCCTAAATCACCAAGCATAATGCTGAGCCGTACATCACCAAGCACAATGCTGAGCCATACATCACCAAGCACAATGCTGAGCCATACATCACCAACCACAATGCTGAGCCATACATCACCAAGCACAATGCTGAGCCGTACATCACCAAGCACAATGCCGAGCCGTACATCACCAAGCACAATGCCGAGCCATACATCACCAAGCACAATGCTGAGCCATACATCACCAAGCACAATGCCGAGCTGTGCATCACCAAGCACAATGCTGAGCCGCACATCACCAAGCACAATGCCGAGCCGTACATCACCAAGCACAATGCTGAGCCGTACATCACCAAGCACAATGCTGAGCCGCACATCACGAAGCACAATGCTGAGCTGTACATCACCAAGCGCAATGCCGAGCTGTACATCACCAAGCACAATGCTGAGCCATACATCACCAAGCACAATGCCGAGCCATACATCACCAAGCACAATGCTGAGCTGTACATCACCAAGCACAATGCCGAGCTGTGCATCACCAAGCACAATGCTGAGCCATACATCACCAAGCACAATGCCAGCATCGGCTGGAGTGATGTAAAGCTGCCACCACTGGACTTTGGAGGAGATATGTCCTGTAGTATGCAGCAGCCATACATCACCAAGTACAATACCAAGCTGTACATCACCAAGCACAATGCTGAGCCATATATCCCCAAGCACAATGCTGAGCCGTAGATCACCAAGCAGAATGTCAAGCATTGGGTGGAGTAGTGTAAAGCCACCACACGGGACTCTGGTGGAGATGTGCAGCCGTACATCACCAAGCACTATGCTGAGCATCGGATGGAGCAGTGTATTGATGCCTCCACGGGACGTCTGTGCAGTGACGGATTACACTAATCTATCTGCACCTGATAGTTGAGTCTAGGTTTGGTGAATACGAGGAGAGTGTTACCTATGCCAACTGCAAACTTTGATAAAGGAAGGATAAAGCTATAGAGCTGTTTTTCGGGTTTTGGCTAAGGCCGCTTAGTTCCAGAAAGTGTAATCTTAATTGTTCAACAAAACATTTTAGGATCATTGTAGCTTTGAGCTTCATGGGAACAGTTTGGTGAAAAGGTCCATAAAGATACAGATGGGGAGTTTGGTGGAAGAACAAGCTCTGAACTCAACCCCCTTGAACACCTAAAGTCGGTCATCGACAAACAAGTGTCCTTAGGACTCCTCATTCCTAAATATTGGCTTGTGTAAACATGGTGATCGGCATAAAATTATTGCTGTTGGCAGCAACATCGCTCACAAAAACAGTGGATGAGATGCCAACATGATGATTAATGGGTTTCTAAATGTTCAGTAAAGTGGCAACACTACACTTTTGAGAAACTGGCTAATTATTGTTGACTTTTCCAATAGTAAACAACAGTTCTTTATAGGATCTTACACACTCACTCCATGAAGTATGACATATTTATTGCCTTAGGTCCATTAGTTTACATTGATCAATATCCCAAATAAGACTAAAGCCCACTTTACACGTTGCAATTAGTTGTACAATCGCATTTGCGATGTGACACGCCCAGGTTGCATACGGGATCTTGAGATTTCACGTTGGTCGTTCATTTGCTGTCACACGTGCGTTAGTAGTCTATGTTAAATTGGTCAATTTTGTGTGCGATCCTTTAGATCATGTGATCTGTGACGTATGCATTGGGCACCTTTTTTTTTTTTTTATTTATTGACTTGCCAAGCGTGTGTACTGTGTAGGAATGCTTTTTAACTATGTCATCTGCCATTCAGCTCTGCTACATGGCCGCTGACAGCAGCCACAGACAGCCATGTAGCAGAGCTGAATGGCAGATGACAGCAGACACAGACAGAGCCGCACTGTCAGAATGAACTCGGGTGAACTTCACCCGACTTCATTGTCATGCTGCGGCTCTGTCTGTGTCGCGCCCTGATTAGCGGTCACCAGTGAAGACTCACCGGTGACCGCTAATCTCCTAAGTTACTGAAGTTAGCAGCCCTCTCTCATACTCACCGATCCCCGATCCCCGGCACTGCACGGCATTCACAATGCTCCGGCGGCTTTTACTGTTTTGAAAAAGCCGGCCGCCCATTAAACAATCTCGTATTCCCTGCTTTCCACGCCCACCGGCGCCTGTGATTGGTTACAGTGAGACACGCCCCCACGCTGAGTGACAGGTGTCACACTGCACCCAATCACAGCAGCCGGTGGGCGGGTCTATACTGTGTAGTGCAATAAATAATTAAATAATTAAAAAAAACGGCGTGCGGTTCCCCCCAATTTTAAAACCAGCCAGATAAAGCCATACGGCTGAAGGCTGGTATTCTCAGGATGGGGAGCTCCACGTTATGGGGAGCCCCCCAGCCTAACAATATCAGCCAACAGCCGCCCAGAATTGCCGCATACATTATATGCGACAGTTCTGGGACTGTACCCGGCTCTTCCCGATTTACCCTGGTGCGTTGGCAAATCGGGGTAATAAGGAGTTATTGGCAGCCCATAGCTGCCAATAAGTCCTAGATTAATCATGTCAGGCGTCTATGAGACACCCTCCATGATTAATCTGTAAGTGACAGTAAATAAACACACACACCCGAAAAAGTCCTTTATTAGAAATAAAAAACACAAACATATACCCTGGTTCACCACTTTAATCATCCCCAAAAAGCCCTCCATGTCCGGCGTAATCCAGGTGGCTCCAGCGTCGCTTCCAGCGCTGCTGCATGGAGGTGACCGGAGCTGCAGCAGACACAGCCGCTCCGGTCACCTCCACGCAGGTAATGAAGACAGCCGCGCGATCAGCTGCTGTCACTGAGGTTACCCGCTGTCACTGGATCCAGCGGTGGATGCAGCGGTGGCCGCGGGTAACCTCAGTGACAGCTCAGCTGATCGCGCTACTCACCGCCGCTCCTATCACCTCCACGCAGCAACTGAGGTGAGTAGCGCGATCAGCTGCTGTCACTGAGGTTACCCGCGGCCACCGCTGCATCCACCGCTGGATCCAGTGACAGCGGGTAACCTCAGTGACAGCAGCTGATCGCGCGGCTGTCTTCATTACCTGCGTGGAGGTAACCGGAGCGGCTGTGTCTGCTGCAGCTCCGGTCACCTCCATGCAGCAGCGCTGGAAGCGACGCTGGAGCCACCTGGATTACGCCGGACATGGAGGGCTTTTTGGGGATGATTAAAGTGGTTAACCAGGGTATATGTGTGTGTTTTTTATTTCTAATAAAGGATTGTTCGGGTGTGTGTGTTTATTTACTGTCACTTACAGATTAATCATGGAGGGTGTCTCATAGACGCCTGACATGATTAATCTAGGACTTATTGGCAGCTATGGGCTGCCAATAACTTCTTATTACCCCGATTTGCCAACGCACCAGGGTAAATCGGGAAGAGCCGGGTACAGTCCCAGAACTGTCGCATATAATGTATGCGGCAATTCTGGGCGGCTGTTGGCTGATATTGTTAGGCTGGGGGGCTCCCCATAACGTGGAGCTCCCCATCCTGAGAATACCAGCCTTCAGCCGTATGGCTTTATCTGGCTGGTTTTAAAATTGGGGGGAACCGCACGCCGTTTTTTTTATTTATTTAATTATTTATTGCACTACACAGTATAGACACGCCCACCGGCTGCTGTGATTGGGTGCAGTGTGACACCTGTCACTCAGCGTGGGGGGCGTGTCTCACTGTAACCAATCACAGGCGCCGGTGGGCGTGGAAAGCAGGGAATACGAGATTGTTTAATGGGCGGCCGGCTTTTTCAAAACAGTAAAAGCCGCCGGAGCAGTGTGAATGCAGTGCAGCGCCGGGGATCGGGGATCGGTGAGTATATGAGAGAGGGGGATAGACTGACATGGACAGAGAGTGAGGGACAGAGATAGTGACGGACTGACAGAGATTAGTGAATGACAGACATTGTGAGGCGCTTCAGAACGCAGCTTTTCAGCTGCGCTCTGAAGCAGACCTTTTATAAGCTGCGGTGCAGAGCGCACACCTGCGCACATTGCATCAGACACCAAAATCGTATGAGGGATGTCACACGTTACAATTGACTAGGTTCGTGCAACAAAACGCTCAATTCTAGAGAATGATACGATGTGTTTGCGATCAACGGTTTTGCGTTCAATCCTGATCGCAAGTAGATGTCACACGCAGATACCTCACAAACGATGCCGGATGTGCGTCACTTACAACTTGACCCCAACGACGGATTGTGAGATATATTGAAGCGTGTAAAGCGGGCTTTAGTAAAGAAAGTCGTATGATCATTGATTAAATCACAAAATTCCAATGGTTTTCATTAGACGCCAGATATAGTGACATCAGTAAACATGTGGATGTGTCTGCTGCTGAGTCTCAGCCCATCAAAAATTAAAGGGATTGTCTACGCTCAAGAAAAAATGGGCCAATGAGGGGAATGCAAAATATATAAAAATAAATAAAAGAAGCATTACTGACCTGTTAAATCACCCACCCCTCTAACTCCACTTCTCTGCAATGATTTAATGGGTAATTGAAAATGACTGAATCTCCCGAACTTCAGTTCAGCTTGATTCACTCAAATCAAGCTAATAGGTTCGATTCGGTCTGGGTAAACTTTTTCTGAACAAACTTCCCCAATTATAGTGAGGCAAAGGAAGGGGTAAAAAATAAAAAAGATCTGCTATACTCACTTTTTTCACCTGTTCTTATACCTCTTACATTGCCTTCCCTGCCAACACAGCTTCCCACTCCTTTGAGCTAGTCTTCTGTTTTTCCAGCTTTCCATTCCGGTGCCGAGACCAAACAAAATCCTCAAATTGATCTCACGTGGTTGGGAGGGGGAGCGTCAAATATCATGACTTGTACCACCTCAACATTTGACCAATAGAGGCCATTCACAAGCCTCTAAAACACCTCAGTGAGCGCCGGAAGTACAGAAGAGCGGCCTACAAGACTAGGGAGCTGTGGCGGTGGCAATATTACAATAGTTAAGGAAAGGGGAATATAAAGTTGTATTTTTTTTAATTTTAACTCAATCTAGCCTTAAAAATAATCCAGTACAATATGGTACCATCTTAATTACTGCCATCTTGATACATTAGAGCAAATGGAATCTGAAATTTTGGAGAAATTAATTTGATTAGTTACGGATCAATTTGTTTATCTTGACAAGTGATACATCTTTTTTTCATGATTGTTACATTCCTAACAGAGCTGAGGTTCAGATATTAACCATAATCAAGTCAATGGATATATTCTGTATCTCTTCGATAAGGTTTGTATCTATTTTCCAGGGAGATACTCTTGAAAAAAAGAAGAAAAAAGTCGAAACCTCTACATGGAATGTAAAAAGGTGACCAAGACAATCCATTTCTAGTATTAAAGATAATCCAGTAAAATACTATTGTAATGACTTTCCATGTTGTTATATTTGATCAAACGGAATCTGAAATTTTGGGGAAATTGAAAATTAATTTGATTAGTCACGGATCAATTGGTTCATCTTGAAAGGAGATGCATCTTTTTTTCTTGATTTTTACATTCCTAACAGAACTAAGGTTCAGATATTGTTCATAATTAACCACATTATCCACCTCTCTCCTCAATACCACCCCGCTTCTCCTCTCTGCATGTCCCTCCACTGGCTTCCAATCTTCCACCGTATCCAATTCAAACTTCTAACACTGACCTACAAAGCTGTGCATAATCTTTCCCCTCCGTACATCTCCGAACTACTCTCCCACTACACTCCAACACGTCACCTCCGGTCCTCCCAAGATCTCCTCCTCTCCTCCTCTCTCATTCGCTCCTCACACAACCGACTCCAAGACTTCTCCCGAGCATCCCCAGTCTCCTGGAACTCGCTGCCTCAACACGTCAGACTATCCCCTACTCTTGCAAACTTGAAACGGAACCTGAAAACGCACCTGTTCAGAAATGCCTACAATCTACAATGAACTCGCTGCCGCCCGACCACCGTGCGCAGCTGCCGCCCGACCACCGTGCGGAGCTGCCGCCCGACCACCGTGCGCAGCTGCCGCCCGACCACCGTGCGGAGCTGCCGCCCGACCACCGTGCGGAGCTGCCGCCCGACCACCGTGCGGAGCTGCCGCCCGACCACCGTGCGGAGCTGCCGCCCGACCACCGTGCGGAGCTGCCGCCTGACCTACACCCCACCTACTGTCTCCTCCCCATAATCCTATAGAATGTAAGCCCGCAAGGGTAGGGCCCTCTTCCCTCTGTACTAGTCTGTCTACTGTAACTTGTATACGTATTTTGTATGTAACCCCCTTCTCATGTACAGCACCATGGAATTAATGGTGCTCTATAAATAAATAATAATAATAATAATAATAATTAGGGATGATCGAATACCTCAAATATTCGGCTTCGCAAATATTTGCCGATTAGGTCGCCGCTATTCAACTATTCGCGAATATTCGATGCGCAATGTACCGTATTTTTCGGACTTCTTTCCCCCCAAATGTTGGGGGAAAGTGGGGGGTGCATCTTATGGTCTGAATGTGGCTGCGGGGAATGTGGGTGCTGCGGTGGAGCGGGTCATCGGGGGCACGAGCAGGCTGTAGCACCCTGCCGTGACCACGTGGACCCGCTCATTTAATATGCACGCCCATCCCCCGCCCATCATCCCTCAGCGCTGAATCAGACACTGACAGGTGGGCGGGATGATGGGCGGGGGTTTAACAGCCGGCCTGCATGATCACCCCTGGCAACTACGGCCTAGAGTGATCATGTGCGGCTGTATTCACTGCTCCCCGCGCATCATCATCAGCGCGGGGAGCAGTGAATCAGTGTACAGTACTCACCGTTCCCCTGCAGCACCGCAATCTCCTCCCGTCTGTATCAGCGGCAGCGCCGCTGAGTGGAGCCGTCCCCGTTACCCTGCTGCATCGCGATCATCTCCTGTGTCTGTGCCGGTGGCTGGGTAGAGACTAGCAGGGCACACAGCGATGACGTCATCGCTGTGTGCACGTGTCCACATGCAGCCGCCGGCACAGACACAGGAGATGATCGCGATGCAGCAGGGTAACGGGGACGGCTCCACTCAGCGGCCCTGCCGCTGACACAGCCGGGAGGATGAGCGATGCAGCAGGGAGCGAGGTAAGGTGAGGTGAGTATGAACGTTTATTTTTTTTTATGTGCCACAGGATGCAGCCATACACCAGGATGGGGTTATATTATGAGCAGGATGGGGTCATATGAGCAGGATGGGGGCATATGAGCAGGATGGGGGCATATCAGCAGGATAGGGTCATAAGAGCAGGATGGGGTCATATGAGCAGGATGGGGGTATATTATGAGCAGGATGGGGGTATATGGGCAGGATGGGGGTATATTATGAGCAGGATGGGGGTATATAGCAGGATGGGGCCATATGCCATGATGGGTTATATAGCAGGATGCGGCCATATGGCAGTATATAGCAGGATGCGGCCATATGGCAGGATGACGGTATATAGCAGGATGAGAGACATATACTGTATATACAAGGCAGGAGGATCATTACCAGGATGCGGCACCTTAGTAGAGAATTTGGGGACATTACCCCCATAACAGTGTCAGCAGCAGATCCTCGCCCCATAACAGTGTGTCATGACCACATTTTTTGCTTAAAATTTTATTTTCCTACTTTCCTCCTCTAAAACCAGGGTGCGTGTTATAGTCCGGTGCGTCTTATAGTCCGAAAAATACGGTAAGTCTATGGGAAACCTGAATAACAACTATTTGGAACTATTCGGGCTTCCCATAGACTTAGATTGCGCATCGAATATTCGCATAGCGGCCACCTATTTGTCGAACATTCGCAAAGCGGAATATTTGAGCTATTCGATCATCCCTATTCATAATCAAGACAATATGTTCTGTATCTCTTCAATAAGATTTGTATCTATTTCCTAGGGAGTGTGCTTATGGGTGGGAGGATAACAAAAACCTTTGAAAAAAAATAGAAAGAAAAAAAATGTATATGGAATGTAAATAAGTGACCAAGACAATCAATTTCTAGCCCTGAAAATACAAATCAGTTTGTTTATCTTCACAGGTTATGTATCTTTTTTTTTAGGGAAAGTAAAAATTAATTTGATTAGAGATGGATCGTTTATTTCGACAGACGATGAATCTTTTTTTTTTTTTTGATTGCCACCTTCCGAATGGAACTGAGATATTGTCTGTAATCAAGACAATATATAGTCTGTACAGTTAGGTCCAGAAATATTTGGACAGTGACACAATTTTCGCGAGTTGGGCTCTGCATGCCACCACATTGGATTTGAAATGAAACCTCTACAACAGAATTCAAGTGCAGATTGTAACGTTTAATTTGAAGGTTTGAATAAAAATATCTGATAGAAATTGTAGGAATTGTCACATTTCTTTACAAACACTCCACATTTTAGGAGGTCAAAAGTAATTGGACAAATAAACCAAACCCAAACAAAATATTTTTATTTTCAATATTTTGTTGCGAATCCTTTGGAGGCAATCACTGCCTTAAGTCTGGAACCCATGGACATCACCAAACGCTGGGTTTCCTCCTTCTTAATGCTTTACCAGGCCTTTACAGCCGCAGCCTTCAGGTCTTGCTTGTTTGTGGGTCTTTCCGTCTTAAGTCTGGATTTGAGCAAGGCAAATGCATGCTCAATTGGGTTAAGATCTGGTGATTGACTTGGCCATTGCAGAATGTTCCACTTTTTTGCACTCATGAACTCCTGGGTAGCTTTGGCTGTATGCTTGGGGTCATTGTCCATCTGTACTATGAAGCGCCGTCCGATCAACTTTGCGGCATTTGGCTGAATCTGGGCTGAAAGTATATCCCAGTACACTTCAGAATTCATCCGGCTACTCTTGTCTGCTGTTATGTCAACAATAAACACAAGTGACCCAGTGCCATTGAAAGCCATGCATGCCCATGCGATCACGTTGCCTCCACCATGTTTTACAGAGGATGTTGTGTGCCTTGGATCATGTGCCGTTCCATTTCTTCTCCAAACTTTTTTCTTCCCATCATTCTGGTACAGGTTGATCTTTGTCTCATCTGTCCATAGAATACTTTTCCAGAACTGAGCTGGCTTCATGAGGTGTCTTTCAGCAAATTTAACTCTGGCCTGTCTATTTTTGGAATTGATGAATGGTTTGCATCTAGATGTGAACCCTTTTGTATTTACTTTCATGGAGTCTTCTCTTTACTGTTGACTTAGAGACAGATACACCTACTTCACTGAGAGTGTTCTGGACTTCCGTTGATGTTGTGAACGGGTTCTTCTTCACCAAAGAAAGTATGCGGCGATCATCCACCACTGTTGTCATCCGTGGACGCCCAGGCCTTTTTGAGTTCCCAAGCTCACCAGTCAATTCCTTTTTTCTCAGAATGTACCCGACTGTTGATTTTGCTACTCCAAGCATGTCTGCTATCTCTCTGATGGATTTTTTCTTTTTTTTCAGCCTCAGGATGTTCTGCTTCACCTCAATTGAGAGTTCCTTAGACCGCATGTTGTCTGGTCACAGCAACAGCTTCCAAATGCAAAACCACACACCAGTAATCAACCCCAGACCTTTTAACTACTTCATTGATTACAGGTTAATGAGGGAGACGCCTTCAGAGTTAATTGCAGCCCTTAGAGTCCCTTGTCCAATTACTTTTGGTCCCTTGAAAAAGAGGAGGCTATGCATTACAGAGCTATGATTCCTAAACCCTTTCTCCGATTTGGATGTGAAAACTCTCATATTGCAGCTGGGAGTGTGCACTTTCAGCCCATATTATATATATAATTGTATTTCTGAACATGTTTTTGTAAACAGCTAAAATAACAAAACTCGTGTCACTGTCCAAATATTTATGGACCTAACTGTATCTCTTCATTAAGATTTGTATCTATTTCCTAGGGAGTGAGTGATGGGTGAGGGGGTATAAGATACTTTTGAAAAAAATAAATAAATTAAAAAAAATAAAAATCTTGATGGAATGTAAACAAGTGACCAAGACAACCTATTTCTAAACTCGAAAATACGGATCAGTTTATCTATCTCGACAGTTGATGCATCTTTTTTTTTCTTGATTGCTACATTCCGAATGGAACTGAGATTCAGATATTGTCCATAATCAAGACAATATATAGTCTGTATCTGTTCAATAAAATTTGTAATTATTTCCAAGGGCTTGAGTGATGGGCGGAAGGATAACAGATATTTTTGAAAAATATAAATAAATAAATGAAAAAAAAAACCTCTACATGGAATGTAAACAAGTGACCAAGACAATCCATTTCTAACCTTGAAAATACGGATGTTTGTTTAACTCGACAATTGATGCATTTTTTTTCTTGATTGCTACATTTCGAATGGAACTGAGATTCAGATATTGTCCATAATCAAGACAATGTATCTCTTCAATAAAATATGTAGCTATTTCCAAGGGCTTGAGTGATGGTTGGGAGGATAACAGATACTTTTGAAAAAAAAAAATTGAGAAAAACAAACAACTAAACCTTTAAAATAAAATAAAAATCTTCATGGAATGGTGGAATGTAAACAAGTGACCAAGACAATCCATTTCTAGCCTTGAAAATACAGATCAGTTTATCTATCTCGTCCGGTGATACATCTTTTTTTTTCTTGATTGCTACATTCCGAATGGAACTGCGATTCAGATATTGTCCATAATCAAAACAATGTATCTCTTCAATAAAATATGTAGCTATTTCCAAGGGCTTGAGCGATGGTTGGGAGGATAACAGATGCTTTTGAAAAAAAATAAATAAATAAAAAATAAAAATCTATGTGGGATGTAAACAAGTGACCAAGACAATCAATTTCTAGCCTTAAAAATATGGATCAGTTTGTTTATCTTCACAGGTGATGCATCTTTTTTTTCTTTTTTAGGGAAAGTTAAAATTAATTTGATAAGTTATGGATTGTTTATTTCAACAGGTGATGATTTTTTTTTTCTTGATTGCTACATTCCAAATGGAACTGAGATTCAAATATTGTCCATAATCAAAACAATATATAGTCTGTATCTCTTCATTAAGATTTGTATCTATTTCCTAGTGAGTGAGTGATGGGTGGGAAGTTAACAGATAATTTTGAAAAAGAAAAAAAAAAAAGAAAAAAAAATGTTCATGGAATTTAACAGGTGACCAAGACAATCCATTTCTAGCCTTGAAAATACGGATCAGTTTGTTTATCTCGACAGTTGATGCATCTTTTATTTTTTCTTGATTGCTACATTCCGAATGGAACTGAGATTCAGATATTGTCCATAATCAAGACAATGTATAGTCTGTATCTGTTCAATAAGATTTGTATCTATTTCCTAGGGAGTGAGCAATGGGGGGAGTGGATACCTTTAAAAAAAAAAAAAGAAATAAAACAAACCCTCTACATGTAATGTAAACAGGTGACCAAGATAATCCATTTCTAGCCTTAAAAATATGAATCAGTTTGCTTATATCAACAGGTGATGCAACTTTTTTTCCTTTTTGGGGAAATTAAAAATGACTTTGATTAGATATGGATCGTTTATTTCGACAGGCGATGAATCTTTTTTTTCCTGATTGTTACATTCCGAATGGAACTGAGATTCAGATATTGTCCAAAATCAAGACAATATATAGTTTGTATCTCTTCAATAAGATTTGTATCTATTTCCTAGGGAGTGAGTGATGGGTGGGAGGATAACAGATATTTAAAAAAATAAATAAAAAAAAAAAAAAATGTTCATGGAATGTAAACAGGTGACCAAGACAATCCATTTCTACCCTCGAAAATACGTTTGTTTATCTCGACAATTGATGCATCTTTTTTTTTTCTTGATTGCTACATTCCGAATGGAACGGAGATTCAGATATTGTCCATAATCAAGACAATACATTCTGTATCTCTTCAGTAAAATTTGTATCTATATCCTAGGGAGTGAGTGATGGGTGGGAGGATAACAGATATTTAAAAAAATAAATAAATAAATAAAACTAAATAAAAAATGTTCACGGAATGTAAACCCTGGGGTCCAAGACAATCCATTTCTAGCTTTTCCCGGCAGGTGATGCATCTTTTTTTTCTTGATTGTTGCATTCTTAAAGGAGCGGAATTTCAGCTATTGACCATAATCAAGGCAATATATATATTATGAACCTCTTCAATAAGATTTGTATCTATTTCCTAGGGAGTGAGTGTTGGGGAATGTACATACCTTTGAAGAAAAAAAATAAAAAAAATAAAGTAATCTCTACATGGAATGTAAACAGGTGACTAAGACAATCCATTTCTAGCCTTTCCCGGCAGGTGATGCATCTCTTTTTCTTGATTGTTACATTCTTAAAGGAGCAGAATTTCAGCTATTGACCATAATCAAGACTATATATATATATATATATATATATATATATATATATATATATATATATATATATTGTCACATTCTTAAAGGAGCTAAGTTTCAGATATTGACCATAATCAAGACAATATATAGTTTGTATCTCTTCCATAAGATTTGTATCTATTTCCTAGGGAGTGAGTGATGGGTGGGAGGATAACAGATATTTTAAAAAATAAATAAATAAAAAAAAAAAAAAAAAATGTTCATGGAATGTAAACAGGTGACCAAGACAAGATTTGTATCTATTTCCTAGGGAGTGAGTGTTGGGGGAGCAGATACTTGTGAAAAAGAAGAAAAGGAATACATGGAATGTAAGCAAATCCATTTCCAGCCTTTCTCGGCAGGTGATGCATCTTTTTTTTCTTGATTGTTACATTCTTAAAGGAGCAGAATTTCAGATATTGACCATAATCAAGCCAATATATAGTCTGTATCTCTTCCATAAGATTTGTATATATTTCCTAGGGAGTGAGTGATGGGTGGGAGGATAACAGATATTTAAAAAAATAAATAAATTAAAAAAAAAAAAATGTTCATGGAATGTAAACAGGTGACCAAGACAAGATTTGTATCTATTTCCTAGGGAGTGAGTGTTGGGGGAGCAGATACTTTTGAAAAAGAAGAAAAGGAATACATGGAATGTAAGCAAATCCATTTCCAGCCTTTCTCGGCAGGTGATACATCTTTTTTTTCTTGATTGTTACATTCTTAAAGGAGCAGAATTTCAGCTATTGACCATAATCAAGCCAATATATATATATATATATATATATATATATATATATATATATATATATATATATATATATATGTACCTCTTTGATAAGATTTGTATCTATTTCCTAAGAAGGGAGTGTTTTTTTTGAAGAAAACAAATAAAAAAATAAAAAAATCTCTAGATGGAATGTAAACAGGTGACCAAGACATTCCATTAATTAACTAGTAATGCATAATTCTCACTTCCTTTGCTGTGTACATATGAAAAGTTTATTTTTATTTTAGCTTTTGCAAGCAACCTGTCATGGCTAACTGTGGTGTAAAAAAAATGTCAATAATATATTCAAGAAAAACACAATAATTAGGAAATTCAGATTTGAAATAATTATAATGACACAAACAACAGGTGGTATTGCAGCGTGTTTGTAACTGGCTGTTTGGGAGCCATATGAACTAAGGAGAAAAGATATTTCCCGAGACGGAGACGTGCAAATCGGTGAAGATCAGACCCACAGAGCACGCTATATAGTAAATTCTGGAGCGACAGGCGGCTTCCATCCGATCATACACATCTCGCTACCATGGGAAGTGCACGGGGTTAGCAGAGTGCTTGCTTGTTAACATACAGTTGATAAATTATGGGTTTTAGCAAAATGATAATGACTAGACATGTGCAAAATAATACAGCGTGAAATGTATTGACAGGCATATCATGTAGATGATTTTCAATTAAATCCTTTCTCCGGGAATTTATGTGAAAAAAAAAAAAAAAATACCGCAACAGACATCTATTATCTGAAGCTTCAAAGGCAGAATAAATTGGCTACAACTACAATACAGAAAATGAAACATTTCGTGATCTCTGCTTATTTATGTAATTAATGTAATTATAGACTTTTTCATTATTAGCCTTGAAACAAAAAAAAAAAATCTATATGTAGCTAAAAAAACAAGCAAAAAAAATAAAATGTAGAATTTTTTTTTCAATATTCTAAAAAAATATATAGATTTGTTTTGAGTATGAAATAAATAATTTATTTATAATGACATACATTGTTACATAGGCTGAAAAAAGACCTGGGTCCATCTAGTTTAAACGTCCTCCACCATTTATAATAGTTAGAAGCTAAAACAGATTTAAAGATAAAACGTACGGCAGATATATGTGTATGAAATGCAATTTTTTTACATCTCTATTAGAATTTTCTATTTCTTGTAAAAAAAAGTATGTATAAAAAAATAAAATAAAAACAGATGACCTTTTCGTTCATTGAAATATTCATAGGAAATGTACAAATATACAAAAATAATAGTTATAAAAAAACTTACTAATAATAATCATGATAATAATAATTCTATAACTGCTGACTAGGCATAAAGAAAGATCACAATGACCTCTGCACAAAAAATATATTATACTGATCCTGGAGTGTAAAACATCAGACACTGAGAGGAAAGGGTTAATAAAAACAAAATCACTCAAATTTGAAATTCAAAATTTAAAAATGTCAGTTACTGCGTTTAAAAGGATGATTAAAAAAAATCAAAGCAAAAGATGTATCTGAGGAGGATCTGCGCTGCCCAATACTCTACAAGGAGGGAGTTGTAAAGTATAATCAATGAATAGATAAATATATAGATAATATATAGACAGATAAAAGTCAGATATATAGTGTATAGATAAATGATAGAAAGACAAAGAGATAGATAGATGGATAGATAGATAGATAGATAGATAGAGGGATAGATAGATAGAGGGATAGATAGATAGATAGAGGGATAGATAGATAGATAGATAGATAGATGGATAGATAGATAGATGGATAGGTAGATAGATAGATAATAGATAGATGGATAGAGGGATAGATAGATAGATAGGTACAGTAGATAGATAATAGATGGATGGATGGATGGATAGATAGATAGATAGATAATAGATAGATAAATAGATAGAGGGATAGATAGATGGATAGATAGATAGATAGATAGATAGATGGATGGATGGATGGATAGATAGATAGATAGAGGGATAGATAGATAGATAGATGGATAGGTAGATATATGGATAGATAGAGGGATAGATAGATAGATGGATAGATAGATAGATGGATGGATGGATGGATAGGTAGATAGATGGATAGATAGAGGGATAGATAGATAGGTAGATAGATAGATAGATAGAGGGATAGATAGATAGATGGATAGGTAGATAGATAGATAGATAGAGGGATAGATAGATAGAGGGATAGATAGATAGATGGATAGGTGGATAGGTAGATAGATAGAGGGATAGATAGATAGATAGATAGATAGATAGAGGGATAGATAGATAGATAGATAGACATATGGATAGATAGATAGATAGACATATGGATCGATAGATAGATGGATAGGTACATAGATAGATGTACCCTGGATGTGCCCCATCCATCCTTCCTACAGTCCCCACCCACCATCCCCACAGTCCCAGTCCCTAATGTACACTTGCTTTGGCAAAACTAATTTGTATTTGGTCCTGCCAATAAAGCTTATTTGATTTGATTTGATAGATAGATAGATAGAGGGATAGATAGATAGAGGGATAGATAGATAGATAGATAGATAGAGGGATAGATAGAGGGATAGATAGATAGATAGAGGGATAGATAGATAGAGGGATAGATAGATAGATAGATAGATAGATAATAGACAGAAGGATAGATAGATAGACATATGGATAGATAGATAGATGGATAGGTACATAGATAGATAGATATATATAGATAGATAGATAGATAATTGATAGATAGATAGATGGATAGATATGTAAATGAATGCTTGAGCCAAGTGTCTTTCTATACGGTGCAGATCCAGCTTTGCCGGCAGAGTCGGTGATACAGTTGTTAATGGCTGATGAATGATTGATGTGTTGGTGCAGAACTAACCCGAGTCCTTCATTACATAAGTCAGCTTGTTAAGTGATCCTTTAATTAGAGCCCACAAAATGTACTGAGCAGGTAGAGGAGTCGCTGAATCACTTGGTCTCACGCTCATAATTATA
This sequence comes from Anomaloglossus baeobatrachus, assembly GCF_048569485.1. Lineage (NCBI taxonomy): Eukaryota > Metazoa > Chordata > Amphibia > Anura > Aromobatidae > Anomaloglossus > Anomaloglossus baeobatrachus. Next base: position 22,057,239 of record NC_134360.1, read on the forward strand.
AATATCCAGTGTCGAAGCTAAACCCAGGCCCTCTCCATTGTAGTTTATTTATTTTACTCACTTATAGAGCGCTATTAATTCCACAGCGCTTTATATTCAATCATAGACTACGATATTCTGATTGTTTTTTTAGCTGCAATAAATGCCTACAATATATCATGCAAAAATAGTTAAAGGGTTGTTCATAATCATGTCATCGCCCTTTTTTAGGGATAACTTGCTGATTGCAATTGCTGATTGCTGGCCTACCAGCATGATCATTGGATTAGGGTCCTGTAAATGTTTTTGCTCATTTCTAGTCTCTGTTAAAAGCTCTACTCTTCAGTTGGGTGGTGATGTGATGATGTTACTGTAGGATAGCGAGGGACAGGGGGCTCCTATACTGTCCCTCACACTAGAGGAACCTAGGCTATCCCTATCCACTCGATCATTCCTAATGGTGGAGATGCCAGAGTTTCATGCGTTACTATTCTCCTAACCAGAACTGAATTGTGTCCCCCTCCGGAGAAGGAAGGAGCAGATAAAGACAGACTGATAAAAAAGAAAACTTAGATATACTGCAAACTCACAGGAACAAACAGAAAGCAAAATAAGGAGAAAAGCAAGAGAAGTAGGCAGAAACAAAAGGACAACTACACCGCAACCGATCACGTCAATAAAAATATATATATAGAATTAATGCAAACGTCACACGAGGTGATCTATCGTGCAATAAATCGTCGGGGTCACGGTTTTCGTGACGCACATCCAGCTTCGTTGGCGATGTTGTCCCGTGTGACACCTACGAGCGATCACAAATCGGTGAGAAATCGGGTATCGTGTACTCCTCGTTTATTTTTAAAAAATTGTTTATTTTACTTTGCGCAGGTTGTTCATCGTACCCGGGATAGCACACATTGCACTGTGTGACACCCGGGAACGATGAACACAGCTTACCTGCGTCCCGCGGCACCCGCCGGCTATGCGGAAGGAAGGAGGTGGGCGGGATGTTTACGTCCTGCTTATCTGGGCCCCTCCACTTCTATTGGCCGGCCGCTGTGTGACGTCGCTGTGACACCGAATGTCCCACCCCCTTCAGGAAGTGGATGTTCGCCGACCACAGCGAGGTCGCACAGCAGGTAAGTACGTGTGACGGCAGTTAAACGACTTTGTGCGACACGAGCAGTGATGTGCCGCTGACGCACAAACAACGGGGGCGGGTACGATCGCTCGTGCGATCGCACGATAGATCGTACCGTGTGAAGCCCGCATAAGTCTGGATTTTGTGGTTGATGTTTAGGTAAACTTTCTACAAATTGTCAACCACCAGTAAGTTTGGATCACAACACCTCATCATACCAGCATAGAGAAACTATAGCTGGCATTAATAGAATAGTCCAACCAGAATATATAGGGGGGGAGCGAATGTGACTGGCTCTCCCACAGCATGTGATCAAAGGAGACTAGCAGGCAGACTAGCAGAGATTAACTCTTGCCAACCTGCCTATGAACTATAAGTCTGTGGGTTGACGCCTGAGTCTGCCCGTGGTGATCACAGACATCAGAGAAGTTAGCAGGCACTGTGCCAGAATTTGAAGTCTGCACAGATCTTGATGCGGCCATGACAGTCAGCGATGTTTGTAAAAACCTCTTGACATCCCTTTAAGGCGTACCGCAAGGTTCCCAAATAATGCAATCATACTCTGTGCATATAAACATTCCAAGAGCAACTTTTTGACAACCAATCAAATGATTGATTTCTTCATCTAGGATGTGATTGACTGTTCTGGGCGACGTCACATACGATTATCTACATGTGGCGCTGTTGCATGATGGTGTGCTTGATATCATGGCATTCCCCTATTAGTGTACGGTCATGCAATTTCCAACCTTATCACATAAATAAGATATAGTATATATCTGTGAAGAATCCCTTATATTTTAAGAAATTGCTTTCTTTTCACTCTTCCATGTAGAACCATACGTCTTAAGAATCTTCACTCACTTTCCAACAGCGCTACAAGTTTTTTCTTTGCTGTGAAGATAAAAACTTTGTGGCGCTCGTATGTAATTAGATGCAAATTATATTCCAAATAATGCAAAACAAGTTTTCCCTCTTGTGGTTGAGATCAAACAATCTGTTTTCATCAGCTCAGTTACGTTGATGGAAGTTATTTCGTCAGTATGTTTTCTCGGGCATTGTAATCGGTATGAATGTAACAAATGTTTAAGAATCTGTGGGAGAGACTTAAAATATGGCTTTAATTAGAATCAGATTATGATACAAAGTTTAGTGATCGAGCAACGAAGACGAGGCGAAAAACGTCACCAGGTCGGCAAAACCGCCGATTACTGTGTATGTAGGAAGGATGGATTTTTTTTAATTTACAATATTGATACTTAGATGGAAATATTTGCATTAATTTCTAAAAACGCAAGTTCTTGTATATACACCATATAAAGAAAAGTAGCCGAAACCCCATAACATTACAGAGCGGGGGGCCGAGTGCTGAGAAGCAGAGGGCAAAAAAAGTCACCACCGCTCTGCTGACCCCATAACTGCAGATTCCAGAGCTCCTCTGGTAACATCAGCACAAACATTGTGCCCGTCGGGAGCTTCATGGATGAACAGCTGCAGGAGCCGAACATCACCAAGCACAATGCTGAGCCGTAAATCACCAACCATAATGCCAACCCGTAACTCACCAACCATAATGCCGGGCGTAGGATGGAACGGTGTAAAGACACCACCACCAGATTTTGGAGGAGATGTAACCTGTATGTAGCAAATGAATATCACCAAGCACAATGCCGACCTGTACATCACCAAGCACAATGTCCACTCATAAATCACCCAACCATAATGCCGGGCGTAGGATGGAACGGTGTAAAGCCGCTACCACCATATTCTGGAGGAGACGTATCCTGTATGTAGCAGACATACATCACCAAGCACAATGCCAACCTGTAAATCACCAACCATAATGCTGGGGGGCGTAGGATGGAACGGTATAAAGCCGTTACCACCATATTCTGGAGATGTAGCCTGTATGAAGCAGACATACATCACCAAGCACAATGCCAACCTGTAAATCACCAACCATAATGCAGGGCGTAGGATGGAACAGTGTAAAGCCACCCCCACAAGATTCTGGAAGAGATGTATCCTGTATGTAGCAGACGTATATCACAAAGCACAATGTTGTCCCATACATCAACAAGCACAATGCCGACCATTGGATGGAACGATGTAAAACTGCCACCACCAGATTCTGGAGTAGACGTATCCTGTATGTAGTAGACGTACATCACAAAGCACCATGTTGACCTGTACATCACCAAGCACAATGCCAACCGTTGGATGGAACGATGTAAAGCCACCACCACCAGATTCTGGAGGAGACGTATCCTGTATATAGCAGATGTAAATCACCAAGCACAATGCCAACCCAAAAATCACCAACCATAATGCCCGGCATTGGCTGGAATGGTGTAAAGCCACTACCACTAGATTCTGGAGGAGAAGTGTCCTGTATGTAGCAGACATACATCACCAAGCACAATGCTGACCTTTACATCACCTAGTACAATGCCGACCCTCTGATGGAACTATGTAAAGCCGCCACCACCAAATTCTGGAGGAAATGTATCCTGTATGTAGCAGCCGTATATCATCAAGCACAATGCAGAGCTGTACATCACCAAGCACAATGCCGAGCATCGGATGGAGCTGTGTAAAGCCGCCACCACTGGACTCTGGAGGAAATGTATCCTGTATGTAGCAGCTATATATCACCAAGCACAATGCCGAGCTGTACATCACCAAGCACAATGTTGAGCGTCGGATGGAACGGTGTAAAGCTGCCACCACTAGACTCTGAAGGAGACGTGTTCTGTGCAGTGACGGATCACACTGCTCTATCTGCGTCTGATGGACAAGTCTGGGTTTGGTTAATGGAGAACATTACCTCCCTGATTGCATTGTGCCCGCTGTACAGTTTAGGGGAGGAGGATAATGTTCTGGGCTGTTATCAGGGGTCAACGAAAACCCCTTAGTTCCAGTAAAGAGAAATCTTAATGCTTCAGCCCAAGACATTGCGGAGAACTGTTGCTTCCAGCTTTGTGGGAACAGTTTGGGGAAGGCCCTTCTCTGTTTGCTATGACTGTGCCCAATGCACAAGCTCCATACAATCATGTTTAGGAAAAGAGTTGGTGGAAGAACATGACCGGCCGCACAGATCCTGGACCTAAGCCCCATCAAAAACTTTTGGTATGAAAGAAAGGGAAAAAGTACTTATCAGCCAGTCCACCAAAAATGTTCTGATCCTGGTGAGGAGGAGAGGATTGCACAGAGATTAATTCCAGCTAGTCATCGGAAGGGTACAGATCCAAAAAACAAGGGCAAATCCAGCAATCCACATGAATAAAAGACACATTTCATATAATCCTTAAAGATCATGATGGACACAAAAAATATATATTAAAAAAGCAGAGCCACGTCAAGGCATATCTTGTATACTGGGATCCTACACTGAACTGAAGCCTCGCTCCGGGTTACAAACATCCATGTGTATGAGCATGAAGGAACCTACTATAGAGAATAAAATCACCTGTGGCTCATGGGGGAGGGGTGCACAGTTAGAGGGCATGACTCCATAACCTAGACCAAAAGACTGATGGCACTCCCACACTGAGTGCTGTCAGTCTTTTTGTCTATATTGGATTCATCACTACAGGATGAAAATGAACTTTATCTTTTGGAAGCCGCCAGCTTTTCGACGTGGCTATAGTCACAGCACTGTAAGCATTGTCAGTGATGGCTATAATCTCACCTCCACACTTTGATTGACAGCCCACTCTGTATAGGTGCACTGCAGAGAGCTGTCAGTCATAGTGCCGGAGTGTGGTTGCAAAGAGTAATAAAGTTCATTTGCCGAGGATTCCGTAAAGTAGCTGGACAGGATCGTAACGTTATTTACATGCAGATTATTATTACCCGAGGATTCTGTAAGGTAGCTGGACAGGATCGTAATGTTATTTACCTGCAGATTAACTGACGAGGATTCCGTAAGGTAGCTGGACAGGATCGTAACGTTATTTATAGCAGATTAACAGCCGAGGATTCCGTAGGGTAGCTGGACAGGATCATAAGGTTATTTACATGCAGATTATTAGCCGAGGATTCGGTAAGGTAGCTGGACGGGATCGTAACATTATTTACCTGCAGATTAACTGCCGAGGATTCCGTAAGGTAGCTGGACAGGATCGTAACGTTATTTACATGCAGATTATTATTACCCGAGGATTCTGTAAGGTAGCTGGACAGGATCGTAATGTTATTTACCTGCAGATTAACAGTTGAGGATTCCGTAAGGTAGCTGGACAGGATCGTAACATTATTTACAGCAGATTAACAGCCGAGGATTCTGTAAGGTAGCTGGACAGGATCGTAACGTTATTTACCTGCAGATTAACAGTTGCGGATTCTGTAAGGTAGCTGGACAGGATCGTAACGTTATTTACAGCAGATTAACAGCCGAGGATTCTGTAAGGTAGCTGGACAGGATCGTAACGTTATTTACCTGCAGATTAACAGTTGCGGATTCTGTAAGGTAGCTGGACAGGATCGTAACGTTATTTACCTGCAGATTAACAGTTGAGGATTCCGTAAGGTAGCTAGACAGGATCATAACGTTATTTACCTGCAGATTAACAGCCGATGATTCCGTAAGGTAGCTGGACAGGATCGTAACGTTATTTACCGGCAGATTAACAGCCGAGGATTCCGTAAGGTAGCTGGACAGGATCGTAACGTTATTTACCTGCAGATTAACTGCCGAGGATTCCGTAAGGTAGCTGGACAGGATCATAAGGTTATTTACATGCAGATTATAAGCCGAGGATTCCGTAAGGTAGCTGGACAGGATCGTAACGTTATTTACAGCAGATTAACCCAATATCTGCAGGTTGATATCATTTGGGGATATGACACGCTCCCTTTAAACTCTCATAAATAGTATAATGCTCATTAATGGCTTTAGCTCCCTTTGCACCTTTCGAATCATACTTTCGACCAATAGGATTGGATCAGACTAATTTAAAAACCAGTAACTTTAGAAGTTGCTTTATACCATAGTTTAGTGTGAGACAGTAACTTATGCACTGATAATTTCCATGTGTTTCATGTGTCTATCAACTCAGCTTTTTTTTTTTTAAATGCCATACCACAGCAACTGTCACTTTCCATAGCACTTATGCTACATTACCTCAGAACAACTTCACACAACACATTCGTTAGCCTGATTCCCTGTTAATTTGAGTGACACTTTTCTGCAGTGTGTATATTCCATCTATCTCGTTGAAACATCCTGGAAACACTGGCTGCAAGGTAATTTAATAGGTGGACGTTCTCCGTTAGCAAACATTGGAGCCAGAAAAATGTCTACAAACGCTATTGGGTATTAGATTTTTTTTTAGGTCTATTCTTTCCTAAAACAGTCTTGTTTCAATTAAGCACCTAGTGGCTTAGAAAATAAAAAGGCAATATCCCCTTCCATTGATATGCTCTTCCAATGTTCCCCGGGTTTCCAACTGGTCACTTCTTTCTTGAGAAGAAAGAAATGCTGCTCAGCCTATCACTGGCTAAGGGTTAGAAAAGTGACCATTGATTGGCTGAAAGGGTGTTTCCTGTGCATTGAGGAGAGACCAGGAAAAAGAAACCAGTGTAGATTCATTGCCTCGGCCAGGTCCCGTTCTCCCCTGCTGTCTAGCAACCTTCCACATGATCTGCTGATTCCTTCCCCTTCCGGGCCCTGTGCATGCTGCACAGGGTACCTGGGAGTGCTCCTAAGATGCGCTTGTAGACACCGGCCTCCTGTTAAAGTGTTGGCATGCTATTTCCTGGAAATATCTCTCAGCCTACGGCTAAGAGGCACTATGTATAAAATGCACCCTCCCATTAGGGGAGGTGCCTGCGCAACGACCTTAGTTAGTTAGTATACCAATCTGCTACAAGCTAGTTGGCAGACAAAAATAGAAGGGAGGTGAACAACTGTTCACATTATAAATTTTATGTTTTCATAACTAGCTAGTTGTCAGGTTCCTGTGCTCCTGTCCTGTTGTCCCTATGTCCGTCACCTGTGCCTTCCCATACCTATCTGTCCCTGCCGTACCCACCATTCCTGTCCGTACCTGCCTGTTCAGCCTGCCTCAGTCATCCCGCCTGTACCTGAGTCCATCACCTGTCCTGGGGGTCAGCTGCCACAGACCCAGTCACTGCCCTGTGAGTGGTACCTGGCGTCGGCCTCGCAGTAGGCACTTAGTTAAGCCCCTCCTACTAAAGGGTAATAATCCTAGGTCTTCCCTGTGGCCCAGTGGGTCTACTAACCCCGCTTGCTGCCCTTGCACCAGCCGCAAGCATTACAGTGGGAAATCTCAGAACAAGAGTGTTGGGAGATCAGTGGAAGTGAGTGTTGCATTTTTGTCACTCCTTGGTTTAGTTTCATACATGCACATGATTGGAATAAGTAAAGGGGTTGCCCAGCCAATTAAAAGTTTTAAAAACTGCTCTAAATGCTATAAAATACTAAAAGAAATAATACTTTAAAAATTCCCACTATCCCCAGTGCTGATGCCTATCCGTTCCCCAATCAGTCTCCATTCTTCCAACCCAGTGATTGGCCACAAGTCACATGTCAACATGACATTGCTGTGTGCATGAAGCACAGAGATCAGAGGAAGACCGGGGAATCATGGGAAAAGCAGCGTCAGGAAATAGTCAAGTGGGTGTTACTTGTTTTATTATTTTATTGCATTATGACAATTACCCTAGCTTGCTTATAGAGATAAGTGAATCGATTCATATTTCATAATGAATCAAGATCGTTAAGAAATTTCTCAAAAAATTAAAAGCTACTGGAATTTTGCTGTAATTTTTTGAGGGCCGGAAATCGGTTACAAAAAAAAGTTATTGTCACCTTTCTTCCCCTGTTCTTACGCTGTGCCTACTTTTTTTGATGTAAACCCAACACCACATTTTTTCGTCACGCCAATGGAGGCTCAGGAGTCTGGTGGCAAATGGTCACTTTGACGCGTAGGCCAACACATGACATGATCTTGTAAAGCCAATTACAGATACTGAAAAATTCTTTAGTGGCAGAAAAGTGAGTGGAACCATGGATAAACATACGACCAAGAAGCTGAAGTAGTGGAGGTGGGGTTAGGAGGGCAACAGTGAGTATAAAGTTGGTTTTTTTTAGCCCCTACTCTCTCTTTATGGCAATAGGGGCAGTTTATTCAGATTATAGATAAGAGAACCATGACTGATAGAAGTTCACAGTTCAAAGTATAGATATATGCGGAGAAATAACTTGAATGTTCCTGGATCTCCCTGCAAAATCACCAAGTGCCGTATTTACTTGGCACAGGAGCCTTTAGTTGTTCTGTATCACCAGGGCCTGGGTTTGATGTCTGTGCTCCTCTATAACCAAATCAATTGTTTTTTATTTATGTTGCCAACTTTATAGGTCCTGCTTCGAATAGCATCTTGCAATGGTCCATCATTACAGTTAAGTGAACCTGATATTCGGTGTTCATACCAAACACAGACTTTTCCAAAAATACCATAGTTCGGGTGGTTTACGTATAACCACTTGCGAGAGCATCGCTGTGCTCGGGTACACTTAGGGGTACTTTGCACGTTGCGACATTGCTACTGCGATATCGTCGGGGTCATATCGAAAGTAACGCACATCCGGCGCCGGTAACGATGTCGCAACGTGTAAAGCCTAGATGCGCCGATAAACGATCGCAAAAGCGTCGTAAATCGTCGATCTGTGTAGCGTCGGACATTTCGATAATGTCGGGACAACCGCTGTTACGATGTTGTTGCTCGTTCCTGCGGCAGCACACATCGCTGTGTGTGAAGCCGCAGGAGTGAGGAACATCTCCTTACCGGCCTCCACCGGCTATACGGAAGGAAGGGGGTGGCCGGGATGTTTACGTCCCGCTCATCTCCGCCTCTCCGCTTCTATTGGCCGCCTGCCGTGTGACGTCGCTGTGATGCCGCACAACCTGCCCCCTTAGGAAGGAGGCGGGTCGCCGGCCAGAGCGACGTCACAGAGCAGGTAAGTGCATGTGAAGCTGCCGTAGCGATAATGTTCGCTACGGCAGCTATCACAAGATATGCCAACTGCAACGGGGGCGGGGACTATCGCATTCAGCATCGCTAGCATCGGCTAGCGATGCCGCAGTGTGCAAAGTACCCCTTAGTGTTCAACCCAGTGCGAGCCACTTGTAGTGTTTGATCAGCTCACAGTGGGGGTAACAACAGCATGATCGGATGTAGAGTGCACCAAAGAAAAAAAATGGAAGAACTCTGCCCACCCTCCACTGGAAGTGATCTGTGTATGGCTGGCTGCATGTGCGTGGAGACTCAAACTGCCCAATTAGTGACTTCCATTGGGGTTCAGGTCAAGTCCGGGTCCCAAACCGTACTTTTTCAAAAGTCTGTCTGCAGCCGCCGAACCGAACTTCCATGGGTCATTTTTGGTAATAACCCAATCCCGGTGCTTCCGTCAGAGTAGGCACAGTATACAATTAAGCAAGAAAACTTGATGACCCATTTCTCAAAGATCTCTTGCAATTCGTAAAGCCAGAAATTTTAGATTGGTTTGTGACCGCTGTCGGTGAGAAGAACTTGATCATCACAATTTGTTGTTTTTGAACATCAGTAAAAATATGTAATTTCTAAGGGGTTAATATATGTATTACAATAGTAATCTGGAAACTTCTTTCTAAGTTTTTCTGTTCTCTTACATCACCTTGCTTGGAAAAAATGATCAATTCGTCTTCCTACCACATAATACCGCAAGAGCGTCTATTCATCTCAAGTGAGACAAGTGGGATTCTGTGGCAAATAAAGGACAATGATTGATTGTTTGGTGAGAATATACTTCTTCTAATGATACCTTTAATTTTAACTCCTTTACCTCTGAAAAAATCCCAGTGGCACCTGTTACAATACAGTCTTTCCCCAGACTGGAGGAAGGAATTAGAAAGTTGAGAATGCCGTATTGTTTGCATTGTCCGTAATTACAGCCTTTCAAAAAAGTGTAGAATTTCCATACAACGGGATTACACAACCGTAAACATTAACAATTTACTGTACGATAGCATCAATGTACACCAATAATTCTTTCTTCAAAAGTCATAGGTATGACACGTCCAGGAGCCAACTAAGTGGCGGACCGCTCAGTAATCTAGAAAATGTATTGTCTGTAGGAGTCTCGGGGACAAACGTTAAATGCGACGTATAGAACAGAACAATCAATGACACAGAACACAACGAGAGGTATTGTTTAGTAATTACATGTCAACGAAATAAGATATAGGAAAGGAATCTATAGTTTTTCAGTGCTTCAAATTGACCGAGATTGACTAACGCCACTTTTCTAGATGGCAAATGTATATGATATATTGAAGTTAGTCAACCGATGACTTGAAGGCCCCAAAACAAGAATACTAAAGGTGGTCATAGACTTCAGACATCTTGTTCTGGTGACTAGTCCTTCGATTCGCTCATCTGCGCTTAGCTCCCACATGTGTTCTCAATGGAGAGAGGGAAGTAAGTCACTGGAAGATATCTCCGTTAGGCCTGTTTCACACGTCAGTGAAAAACACAGACGTTTTTCACTGGCGTGTAAAACACGCACATGTCCCTGCGTGTGCCGAAAATCACGGCACACGTGGGTTGTCTAAGTGCAATCCGGGCTCCGTTCTCCGTGGCTCCTGATTGCACTTAGAGATTCACTCACCTGCGCCCGCTCCTGCTCTCCATGGTCCTGATCGCTCCCGCGACGCAGCATCCGGCCGGCGGTGACCCCCGCAGGAGCTGCTTCCGGGTCGGCTGTGTCGCGCATAATGAATATGCGCAACAGTAATCAGCCGGCACAGAAGGAGCAGGGAGAACGTGCTGCAGAGGACATCGCTGGACGCCGGGTGAGTAAAAATGTTTTTTATTTTAAAAGCACGTTTTTTTCTGGCACGTGTTTCACAGATCACACCACTGCGTGGTGCGTGGAACATCAGTGATGCCAGAAAAAAATGGACATGTCTCCGTGCAGCAATCACGCACACGCGGGTACGCCGCACGGAGACACGTGCAGTGACAAATCATTGACGTGTGAGCAGACCCATTCATTATAATGGGTCTGCGTATGTCAGTGATTCTGGTACGTTTAAAAAAAAGCACAAACGTACCAGAATCACTGACGTGTGAAAGGGGCCTTAGGCACAAGATCGATCATTGAAATCCAACAGCCCATTCTTTCTTTCCTTTGACACCTGTTGTATGGGCAGTGGCGTAACTAAAGTTTGATGGGCCCTGATGCAAAATTTGGACCTGGCCCCCCATTCCTGCATGTTGGTCAGATGTATGTATATGTATGTATACATTAAGCATTCTAAATCCTATAAAGACATAAGAATTGCACTCCCCCCTCATTATGTAGCAATGTTTCCCCATCCTGTACTAATGTCCTCTATTCTGGGCTCCTTCCTGGGAAATATGTCCCCCATCCTGGTAAATGTTCCACATCCTGGGCTATTTCCTGGTAAATATGTCCCCCAATCCCGGTATATATGTTCCCCATCCTGTTATATATGTCCTCGATCCTAGTAAATATGTCTCCTATCCTGGCATATACTGTCCCCATCCTGGTATATACTGTCCCCCTCGTGGTATATATGTTTCTCCCCTGGGCCCCACCATGGTATATATGTTCCCATCCTGGGCCCTTCCTGTTATGTATGTCCCCCCTCCTTGTATGTATGTCCCCCCCCGGTCCCATCCTGGTATCTATGATCTCATCCTTGTTTATTGTCCCCTTCCTATCAAATATGTCCTCTTCTTGGTATATATGTCCCTATCCTGGGCCCTTCCTGGTATGTATGTCCCCTCTACTTGTATATATGTCCCCCTTTTGGGCCCATCCTGGTATCTATGTCTCCATCCAGGTTTATTGTCCCCTTCCTAGCATATATGTACTCCTCCTGGTATATATGTCCTGGTTTATTTGTCTCCATCCTGGTATATATATGTCCCATCCATCCTGGGCACCTCCCTCCTAGGCACTCTGGTATATATGTCCCCATCTGTTCCGCACCTGTGTATGGGTAACGATAGAGCACCCTCATAGTCAACCGGCTCCATCAGCATTGGTGACATATTTGACATTAAAGGGGTTGTCCAGAAGTTACATATTGATGACCAATCTCTTAGATGGTCAGAGAGCACAATGAGATCAAAGTGAATTAGATCTCACCTGCAATTCCCAAGAATGGTCATTACAGAATGTATGGAGCTCCGCTCTTCTGGTACATCCGGTTGAAACAACTGCAAACAGTTACAGAGTGTTAGATGCAACAGGTCCGGGTAATGATGACCTACCTCAAGGATAGCTGTTCAATATATACATTTAGTCCTGGACAACCTTTAATGAAATGTTTATGGCCCCCTTACATTTTCTCTTATACACTGTAAACATCTTTATCTTACTAGTATATAGAATAATCTGTAGAAATGAGTACAACAAATTTCAGGAATTCACCGGCCATTTTGTGGTGAATCTGGAGAGCGAGAGGACGTCACAGCTCAGACTTAGAGATAGAAATATAAAGCCCGAAAACACTGAATAAACATTATAGATAGTGTGTGACAGTTGTAAAGAACATATATCTGTTTACACATGACCATAAATGTTGAGGTCCCTACTTGTAGATTGTATTTGCGTTCAAGGAGGTTAGCTATAATCTGGAAAACCTCAGATTGTCATGCACGTCTTTCAGGACAATTGGAAGCTTTGCAGGACTTTTAATTCAAGGGTAGAATCAGAGAGCAATTGGTCTGATCAACAGAATTTCTTGTTCATAGTTCTACGCGTTTCGGAGCTAGCATGCTCCTTCTTCACGAACCAACAATAGCAATGAGAGAAAACATAGCTTGAAGATCTGTCTGTGAGCCATAGGCAGAAATGAGTTTAGTTTACCGCCATCCTCTGGCCGGGTATTCCCAGTGCCACTGCAGGTGAGTGATTGACAGGTGTTTTCCATGAATTCACTTAGTGAGAGTCCTGTCAATCACAATAAGCGGTGCAAGGATATGTTCGCGAAGATGGAGCCAGACTAGTTCTTGACTCCGACTAAAGGCCTTTCAAACTACGCCATATCATTTCATACCGGACCGCAATGGTTTGGGCAGCATGATATTACACAGCACCAGGGGCGTAACTACCATAGCTGCAGGGGTTGCAATCAGTCCTGGAGCCTAGGGGACCTAAAAAGTCCCCTTGGCCTAATGAAAAAAGAGTAATGCTATTAATGACTTGCAATAATTTGCAGCCCAGTTGGCGCTTTTGCCCACGTGCTTCAATTGCGCTACTGTACAGCATTATCCCCAATGGGGCTCAAAATCTTTATTTCCTATCTGAGACACAAATGTTATAGATAGCTAGTCAACCATTCAATGTATAGGAGAAAACTAGATAATTGAGAATAACCCCTTACAAACACAGGAAGAACATACAAACTCCATGCAGATGCTGCCATTGCTTGATTAAAACCCAGAAACTGTCATGCGTGCCAGGAATAACAAGAGTGGCATGTGCGTTCAGACCAACGGGGAGCCTGACGCTCAACAAAAATAGAACAAACAACACCACAAAAAAGGGGGGACACAGGGGACAGTATAACAATGATGGCCCTGGTGCTACTGAGAAAGGTAGATGGGACACCTCCTATCCTCATCTGCAGCTGTCCCTGCTCTCCTAGCCAGTCCCTATACAGTCTCCTGAGCAGGAAACTGTGACCCTGAGAAACCCTGTAGATGTCCTGGCTAGTGAGCTGGTAGGTGAGATTCACTAGACCTACCGCTGCACTAATACGACACAAGGTAAGGTAAGACAAACAGGGGAAAACAGCAACAAAAAAGACAACATCCAACTTTTGGAACACTCTTAGACAGGACCTTCCACCAAGGCAGCCAGAATACAATGGATTTGTATCTTCAGCGAAGGTTGCTGGGAAACACCACTACTTAAACCAAAAGTAGCTGCAGCTGAAATGCTCTGTTAGGAGCTGCTGGCAACAAAACTGACATTAACGCCCTAGGTCTCAAAAGAAATTAAACTATGTTTAAATATAGAGCCTTAGATGATAATGAGTGACTCTAGTCCTGAACCTGTCACGAGTGTCCATAGACAGAGAGACGACCGTGACAGAACCCAATCAACAATGCCAATAGTTAGAACATAGAAAAATAAAAACAGAAAAGCATAAAAGAATTTACTATTTTGCAGATAATGATACAAAACAATCCAAATAGTTAGCGGTGAAACAAATTGGCAAATGCGCTAATCCTCGAGTTTGTATACATCAACATGATACCTTGACCGGTCGCCCACAGCTTTGATATAAAGCAGCCTAAAGAGATAGGTCAAAGATCTAAGACAGGTAGAAAATCCCATTTCATGGGTGTGCTGTTACCTCTTGTCCCATTTCCATACTGCAGAGTTTTGTGGACTGTGCTTTTGCATCCACCATGACGTTGAACATGGTACAGATTGACTGAGGCACCCGGAAATCTGTGGATCTGCTGGTTTTCTGCAATTTCACTTCAAATGCAATTCTAGTTCTGTTGAAAAATAAGGAATGAGAAATGATCAAAATAAAAATAGGTACAAAATCTGTTCTACATCTTTGCGTCCAACTAGAAAAAGTCACGCATTTATATTTAGTTCCGATTGTTTATATACCGGAACTGATTTTGGTAAAGCCGGATGTTGCCTCGGCTCGGCAATAGGCGTCCTACAAACCCTCGGTCTACTCTGCACATGAGTGACAGGTGCGCGAACATTACAGTCACCACTGAAGAGCGGAGGGAAGGCATGAAGGGGGCGGATGCCTTACCGCAGAGAGATTAGGTCACTTCCACCCGCAGCGTTATTAGCACCCACCACATTAGAACTTCATTTTCTCAGTCACTAACACCCTATACAGAGGTAGGGTAGGGTTTACCACTTTTCCAGGCCTCCTACCTAATGCATTTGTCAACAATTTTGCATGGTAAAAATTGTTCACAGAAATTGATTTATTGATTTTACGGTAAAAATATTTGTGTTTTCATTTTTTTTTCTATTTTTCATATTGCCATCTATATGAAATTCTTTTTAGCAATCTTGCAATTTTCACACTGACCACTAGGGCTATTGTAAAACCCCACTTCTGGTTTTTCAGGAACTCGACATGTACATGAGCAGAATCCAACCCTATATTTTGTATTCAAGCATCTAATGTACAAAGGCCATTGTACAGGAGGAGGAGAAGGTGAGCTGTGATATCACTTATTGTGATTTGTGGATTCTGTGTTATCTACTATATATAGAAGAGTTATCAGTCATTGTACAGGAGGAGGAGGTGAGCTGTGATATCAGCTATTGTGAATGATGGATCCTGTGTTATCTACTGTATATAGAGTTGTTATCAGTCATTGTAAAGTAAGAGGAGGAGGTGAACTGTGACATCACCTATTGTGAATGGTGGATCCTGTGTTATGCACTGTATATAGTGGTATCAGTCATTATGCAGGATGCAATATATGGTGATGCAATATATATATATATATATATATATATATATATATATATAATATAAAAAAATAAAATAAATATATATATATGTATATATATATATATTTATATTATCCATCGCTGTACAGGTGTGGGAGGAGGCGCGCTGTGACGTTACCTATTGTAAATGGTGGATCCTGTGTTGTCTACTGTATGGTACAGTAGATCTATTATGCATCATTGTACAGTAGGGGATGAGGTGAGCTGTGATATCATCTACTGTAAATGGTGGATCCTGTTTTATTTTTTAAAAATATATTTAATACAAAAATCTGATATAATCAATAGCTTTTTTGCTTATGTTACATTCCTTAAAGATGGAAAGCCTCCCTCCCGACATGTCTGTTTAGTGATTATTTGTATTCCTCATGTTTTACCAATTCTGGAGTATCTTTTCTTATTATAACCCGTCTTTATGACATTCATTTTTCACTCATTGTCGTATATCCAATGCTCAATTTATGTATACATTTTCTGTAGAAATAACAGAGGGACGGAAATACGCAGAATATCATTCAATGGGAAATACAATCATTTACTAAAACAGAGGGGTAATGTATATTATGGGGACGGACACATATGGATGCAGAATTTTTTAATTTATTATATCCCGAAAGCATGTACAGAAATAACGAGCCTTGTAAATAATGAATGGAAATTGAGCATCACTGTATTTTTGGCACGCGCATCTACAAATAGCTCGACGTGTGCCGCGCTTTAATCTATTTATTGCAGCGCGTCTCTTCTATTGATTTTGTCCTATTTTTAAAATACAAACATAAATGGAAATGCAATCTACATCTGAGATATGCGGGGCCCGGGAAGCGTCGCGTCAATCGATAACCTGGCGGTAAACAGGGAAGCAGTCAGGTAAGCAGCTTTGGTGGAGGCAGACGCTGCCTGATCTCAGTGTGCGCCCGCAGTCTGCTGACAGAGGTGATACCTTAAAAAGTGCTTTGCTAATTCTGGGCACATACAACCCTGCGAGCAGCTGGTGGCTTGTGCTTCCTGCGGTGCTCTAATTGCCTCAATGAAGGCTCCATCTGCTCCCTACGACTTCAAAGAAAACTGAGGGTGCAAATGGAATCCATCAAGTGCAAACTGGGCTTTAAGCTTTGGCATGTGGAGCGGGTAGGTGTGCCTGACACTAATGCCACGGTGGGGATTCCCTCGGTGATTAGAAAGTGGCAAGAGCACAAGCCCAGGTCCTCGCGTTGACTATTGTGCAGGAATAATCATTTTGCAGCGCTGGAAACTTGTGCGTTTACACCACAGATCAGTGCATGATCCATGAAACTAAATACACCCCGAGATATCTGCCGACACCTCGCTTCTGCAATTACACAATTTTAGCAGAAGGAATATAGAATATTTGATTCCTTCCATAGTTTGCTAATACCAATGGCAGGAAGGGGTTAATTCCTAATCCTACCCTCCAGATTACCCCTGATGGTGGAGATGCCAGAGTCTCCTGCCTTACTAACAGGAAGGGGTTAATTCCTAATCCTACCTTCCTGATTACCCCTGATGGTGGAGATGCCAGAGTCTCCTGTCTTACTGGCAGGAAGGGTTTAATTCCTAATCCTACCCTCCGGATTACCCCTGATGGTGGAGATGCCAGAGTCTCGTGTCTTACTGGCAGGAAGGGGTTAATTCCTAATCCTACCCTCCGGATTACCCCTGATGGTGGAGATACCAGAGTCTCGTGTCTTACTGGCAGGAAGGGGTTAATTCCTAATCCTACCATCCAGATTACCCCTGATGGTGGAGATGCCAGAGTCTCGTGCCTTACTGGCAGGAAGGAGTTCATTCTAAATTTGTGAAGCACACCAGTCAATGGAATTTTGATTGAGGGGGTGCCAACATGTAATGTGGACATATACAGTATGTGACCTGCAAATATATGTTTAAAGATTTTAATAGTGTCCTAAATATTAGTGCACAATGTCATAATGTGACTGTAAGATAGTGGACAAGGATTCCTATAGCATCTGTCATGCTAGGGGACCCTAGGCTAATCCTAACCTTTAGATTACCCCTGATGGTGAAGATGAAAGAGTCTTGTGCCTTACTGGCATTAAGGGGTTAATTCCTAATTAGTGTTATCACATAAAGAACACCAACTGAATTTTGATTGGGGGTGGGGTGCCAACATGTATTGTGTACATATACAGTATGTGACCTGAAAATATATGTTTAAAGATTTAACGCTAATCCTAACCTCCGGATTACCTCTGATGGTGGAGATGCCAGAGTCTCCTGCCTTACTGGCAGGAAGGGGTTAATTCCTAATTAGTGTTATCACGTAAAGAACACCAATCAACAGATTTTTTATTGGGGGTGGGGTGCCAACATGTAATGTACACATAACAGTAAATAACCTGGAAATACTGTATATGTTTAAAGATTTTAATAGTGTCGCCCATATTAGTCTAGAACTATGAATGATGTGACTGTAGGAGAGTGAGGAACAAGGGGCTCCTATATTATCCCTCATGCTGGAGGACCCTAGGCAAATCCTAACCTCCGGATTACCCCTGGTGGTGGAGATGCTACGGTCTTGTGGTTTAAAGGTAGGAAGGGGTTAATTCCTAATGTGTGTGTTATCAGATTAAAAAGACCATTCAACAGGAATATCATTGGGGGTGCCAACATGTAATGTACACATATTAAGTATGTGACCCACAAATATACGTTTAAAGATTTAAGGCTAGTCCTAACCTCCAGATTACCCCTGATATATTATTAGTCTAGAACTGTTATGCAATGTCATCATGTGACTGTAGGATAGTGAGGAACAGGAGCTCCTATAATGTCCCTCACACTAGAGGACCCTAGGCAAATCCTAACCTCTGGATTACCCCTGATGGTGGAGATGCCAGAGTCTCATCCCTTACTGGCAGTAAGGGGTTAATTCCTAATTAATGTTATCACATAAAGAAGACCATTCAACCGAATTTAGATTGGGGGTGGGGTGCCAACAAGTAATGTGCACATATACAGTAAATAACCTGTAAATATATGTTTAAAGATTTTAATAGTATCTACCATATTAATCTGGAACTGTGACGCAATGTCATGATGTAACTCTAGGATAGAGAGGGACAGGGACTCCTATACTGTCCCTCATGCTAGGGGACAGTAGACTAATCCTAACCTCTGGATTACCACTGATGGTGGAGATGTCAGAGTCTAGTGCCTTACTGCCAGGAAGGAGCTTATTCCTAATTAGTGTTATCAGATAAAGAAGACCATTCAACAAAATTATGATTGGAGGGGGAAGGTCCCAACATGTAATGCACATATACAGTATATGACCTGCAAATATACAGTATGTTTGAAGATTTTAATAGTGTCTTCCATATTAATCTAGAACTGTGACACAATGTCATGATGTGACTGTAGGATAATGAGGGACAGGGGCTCCTATACTGTCCCTCATGCTAGGGGACCCTAGACTAATCCTAACCTCCAGATTACCCCTGATGGTGGCGATGCCAGAGTCTCGTGCCTTACTTGCAGGAAGGGGCTTTTTCCTAATTAGTGCTATCAGATAAAGAAAACCATTCAACAGAATTATGACTGGGGGGGGCAACATGTAATGTGCACATATACAGTATGTGACCTGCAAATTTATGTTTAAAGATTTTAATAGTGTCGTCCACATTAGTCTAGAATGATGATGCAATGTCACAATGTGACTGCAGGATAGCAAGGGACAGAGGCTCCTATATTGACCCTCACAATAGGGAACTTTAAGCTATCCCTGACCCCAAGATTGCCCCTGAAGGTGGAGATGCCAGAGTCCTGTGCCTTAAGGGGGCTTTAAACGCAGTGATATCGCTAGCGATATCGCTTGTGAAAGCACCCGCCCCCATCGTTTGTGCGTCACGGGCAGATCGCTGCCCGTGGCGCACAATATCGTTAGGAGCCGTCACATGGACTTACCTACCTAACGATGTTGCTGTTGCCGGTGAACCACCTCCTTTCTAAGGGGGCGGTTCATGCGGCGTCACAGCGGCGTCACTAAGCAGCCACCCAATAGAAGCGGAGGGGCGGAGATGAGCGGCCGTAACATCCCGCCCACCTCCTTCCTTCCTCATTGCCGGCGGCTACAGGTACGCTGTAGTTTGTCGTTCCCGTGGTGTCACACGTAGCGATGTGTGCTGCCTCAGGAACGACGAACAACCTGCGTCCTCAACAATCAACGATTTTTTGAAAATGAACGACGTGTCAACAATCAACGATAAGGTGAGTATTTTTGATCGTTAACGGCCGTTCATTGGTGTCACACGCAACGACGTCGCTAACGATGCCGGATATGCGTCACGGAATCCGTGACCCCGGCGATATAGTGTTAATACGTCGTTGCGTGTAACGGGTCCTTTACTGTTCTCCTGACCAGAACTAGGCTGCCCCTCCCCCCTCAGGGAAGTGAGGGGCAGGGGGGAGATGATAATACAGATAAAGACAGACAGGGGAAAAAGCTAAACTCAGACACACTGCAAACTCCCAGGAACAAACAGTAAGCGACTAAGGAGAAAAGCAAGAGAAGGAAGGCAGCAAGGGTCAACACCACAACCGCTCACAGCAATAAAGTACAACAACCTCCAGAAAGTCTGGATCGCAAAACCTCACCAGACTAGTATAGATAAACTATAGCGGGCGTTGAAGAAAGGTTCCAGAAAGCATATATAAGAATGTGTGACTGACTTCTCCACAGCATGTGATCAAAGGAGACTTACAAGCAGCCCAGCAGCCTGTCTATGAACTCAAATTCTGTGGGTCGATGCCCGAGTCTGCCTGCGCTGATCAAAGACATCAGAGAAGTTAGCAGGCAGAGAGCAAGAATCTGTAGCCTCCACAAATCTTGATGCCGCCATGACAGGCAGCGATGTTTGTAAAAACCTCCTTAGTGACACGCGAAAGCTAGAGAAGATGGACTGTCCATAGGATATAATAAATTAATCAAATGATGGCCTTTTATTGATATGACAGATGGGTTTAGCACAGTTCTAAAATACTATTTCCAGTAAAGATTTTATATGATCCATTGTGGCAGAGGCAGTGTTACAAATCGGCGCCGCCGTAACTGCAAGCAGTCTGCTGTGGTTCCTACTATTCCCAGGTGCCGGACGCCATTTTTGGCCATGCATCGGGTCATCCAGCTGGCTGCTTCTTCCTCCACGCCTAAGTGTCGAGAGGCGGCTAGTGCGCATGTGCCTGCCGATTTGCCCCAGCCAGAGCCTATGTCCAGTGTTTCGCCTGGTGAGCATGCTCAGCCTGATAGTGCCATTTCTGAAGCCAAGTCCTCATTTCAATCTTCTGAGCATGCTCCTACACTTACTGCGAAAAGTCTCTTTGCCCAGGTTCTTGGACTCCGTTCTGTGGCCAAGTCCTGTGTTGTGCCTACTGAGCATGCTCAGGCTGATAGTCTAATTTCTGAGGCAAAGTCTGTGGTTCAGGCTACTGAGCATGCATTGTATTGGAGGCTACGGCCAGTAAAGACTTCACTGGACATGTCCGTGAGGTGGCAGGCCCTGATAGGCTGGATAGCATCAAATGTCCTGACAATGTGGCCACTCCGGACTGGCTTGCGCCTATGACCTGGCACCCCACCATTGGTCATTAGGCGATGACTGGTAGGGTGTTTGGGGTACTGCTGCCCATTTGTCATCAGTGATGTGGTGGTTCTGGATAGGCCGCTGGTGACGTCACTGATAATGTGGCACTCTGCTATTGGCCCCTGGAGGCGCCATTGTGGCTCATCCTGGGTTTGGGGCGGACCCTATGACTTAAAAGGGGCTGGAGACCGCACCAAGGGACACAGTCTTCATTACACATGTTCTTACATGATAGAGCCATATCGCGGCAACACCCACTACTTCTGAAAGCGGTAGGTAGGGTTTGGCATCCGGTGCCTGTCACGCTAAGACTTGGCATGTTGCGCTTTCCCTCCTATCACTCCAGTGCTGTTGTAGCAGTCCAATGGAGTTAACTGGCCTGTGGCTGCTGCGCCGACTGTTCCGATGTGCCCCCTACGCACGCGGACAGTGTACCCCAGGACCCCTGTGGTGCTAACAGGGGAGTTCCTAGTTTGGGTGTGTGGACTTTGTGGCATGAACAGGGTTCACAATAGTCCTGGTCCAAGTGACGTTCTACTTAGATCAAGCTCATATTATTTCGGAGCCAGCAAGCTCTGTATTATCCGCCTGACTTACGGGTTACCAGCAGCTCTTTTACTATCTTGGAGCATGGTGGACCCCGACTGGCAATTGGGATATTCACTACCTTTATCCTAATCCGTCAGTCCTCCCGTAACAGGCAGATCTCACAAAACGTCAGTATTCTCTCTTCTTTTGGATCTAAACATCTGGAAACCAAGGGTGTAAGGAAAAATAAAACAGTTCCTTTATGGATTTGCTCTACATAAGTTATACGAATTTTGAACACAAGGGCTATTGAACTTCTTCAAGGTGGTCATAGATGTGTTCCGGAAACCTACACGTATTAAGGCACTCATGTCTTCCTATTCTGAGGGATTTTTCCAGAAGCAAGCCAATAGATCAATCCTTGATATCAAGACATGGAAATTGCTTGATATCTCGCCAGGTTGTGTAAAGGCGGCCATTCTCATTAAACTTACATGTACTAAATGCACCAATTTTTTGTGTACGGCTTGACTGGCTAACATTCATTCTACTAATGTCGGGGGAAAAGCACCAGGATGGCCAATTTCAGTACGCCTGATCCTTTAGTTCTCAAGAGAGAAAAGTCACTTCGAGATGTGTCCAGTAGGTAGGTTCCCCCGACATATGAAGTAGGGAGTGATAAGTATCCAGTTTGTCAGGTTTCTGTCTGCAATCCCTTTCAATCTCATTAAGATAAGACAGCCCACGAGGAGTCATAGAGAATACAAGAGCATTCGGTAGTAACGAGCTCTACTGTATGGAGGACTCTGAAGTGATAGCTGTTAAGGTAAACTTCCGAAACTCCGGAAATCAGTTTGTTTGGTCAACTTTTTTCTAAAATATATAGTCAGCAATAGTTCCAAGACAACTTCAACCAGTGAGATTGAACTATTAGGCAGAACGTCCTCCCCTATTAGTCCCAGTAGTCACATATAAATGTGGATACTATTCATCTGTGTCTTCCTCGTCCCTGTGTGAAGTTTCCAAAAATAAAAAAAAAATATTGGATCTAAGGGGCCCTTTGCCCACTACGACATCGCAAGCCGATGTTGCGATGCCGAGCGCGATAGTCCCCGCCCCCGTTGCAGCTGCGATATCTTGTGATAGCAGCCGTAGCGAATATTATCGCTACGGCAGCTTCACATGCGCTTACCTACCCTGCGACGGCGCTCTGGCCGGCGACCCGCCTCCTTCCTAAGGGGGCGGGTCGTGTGGCGTCACAGCGACGTCACATGGCAGGCGGCCAATAGACGCGGAGGGGCAGAGATGAGCGGGACGTAAACATCCCGCCCACCTCTTTCCTTTCACATTGCAGACGGGATGCAGGTAGGAGATGTTCCTCGCTCCTGCGACTTCATACACAGTGTGTGTGCTGCCGCAGGAACGAGGAACAACATCTTACCGTCGCTGCAGCCAAAATAATGAAAATGACCGACACTACACCGATCATATGATACCGACGCTTTTGCGCTCGATAATCGTAGTTAAAACGATTTAAGGGGGCTTTACACGCTACGACATTGCTAATGCGAAGTCGTTGGGGTCACGGAATTTGTGACGCATATCCGGCCGCATTAGCGATGCCGTTGCGTGTGACACCTATGAGCGATTTTGCATCGTTGCAAAAACGTGCAAAATCGCTCATCGGTGACATGGGGGTCCATTCTCAAATATCGTTACTGCAGCAGTAACGAAGTTGTTCCTCGTTCCTGCGGCAGCACACATCGGTACGTGTGACACCGCAGGAACGAGGAACATCTCCATACCTGCCTCCCGGCCGCTATGCGGAAGGAAGGAGGTGGGTGGGATGTTACGTCCCGCTCATCTCCGCCCCTCCGCTTATTTTCTGCGGCGGTTCAGTGACGCAGCTGTGACGTCGCTGTGACACTGAACGAACCGCCCCCTTAGAAATCAGCGACGTCGCCGGGCAGGTAAGTAGTGTGACGGGTCTGGGCGATGTTGTGAGGCACGGGCAGCGATTTGCCCGTGTCGCACAACAGATGGGGGCGGGTACCCACGCTAGCGATATCGGTACCGATATCGCAGCGTGTAAAGCGGCCTTTACACACTAAAGTGTGTCACTTTCGATTTCACCCCACCGACATCGCACCTGCGATGTCGTAGTGTGCAAAGGGCCCCTAAGACCTTCTCACCACTGACAGACTGATTATTCTCCATTGTCTTATTTACCATAGAAGTATAAAATAGTGACTTTAAGAATTAGATTTCGCTAATGGTACGTTTCATTTTATTTATTCACTTTTCACCATTTGAAAGGTTTTTTTTACATTAGGCCGTCATTACAATCTCAGTTAATTTTTTTTTTATTTTAACCTTTTTTATTTTGACTTTTTTTTCCTGGTGCTCATATTTAACGTCTGATCACTTATCCATTATTACAAGAAAACAATACCCTACAATAAAGTGTCCCCGTAATATCTGTGTTTGAAAATAATGACTTTGCCGTCTTTGGGTATTTCTAAGGCTATTAAGTACGGTACGGAGATCACAGAGACCATCTGTGTACAGAGGTGTAAATTTCACAAATGTTTCATTATTTTGGGTTTTCCTGAGAAAACCTTATAAATGAAATTCATAGTGTGTAAAAATTAAGTTTTCCTAAATTTATGAGCAATTTCACTGTCCCTTAAATTTTATTGATTTACAGATTAGAATTATACAGAAAAAGGAAATAATTAATCAATTAATAGATTCAGAGATACTCCGACTCACACTACTGTCATTGTAATGCTCGTTGCTGGTGTTGTTGAGGTGGCAAGCAAGAGTGGACCCACTGGACCACAGGGGTCCCGGGCTTACCCTATAGTGGAAGAGGCTTAACTAAGCACCAGGTACCACTCCCCGGGCAGTGATCGGGACTGTGGCAGCTGAACCCCAAGAGAGAAGATGCACACAGGTACAGGCAGGTACAGGCGGGATGGCTGAGGCAGACAGGCAGCCAAGTATGGACAGGAATGGTGAACATGGCAAGGTAGATAGGTATGGGAAGGAGGGCACATGTACAGGTGACTAACACAGCAATGATGGGGTCTGACAACTAGCTAGAAGACTGGAAAACTGACTAAGGACATTGCACAGGCACCTCCCCAAATGGGAGGGTGCCTTAAATACATATTGTCTCTCAGCTATAGACTGAGAGACATTTCCGGGAAATAGCACTCCAGCCTGTTAAGAGGAGGGCAGGTGTGCAAGCGTGCGCCCTAAGCACTGTCCCAGGGAGCCTGTGTGGTGTGCAAAGGCCCCGGGAGGAGGAGAGCTGCTCCTGCTTATGTAGATGGCCGCAGGGCAGCAGGGGAGGAAGTAAACTGGCCGGAGCAGTGAGTAAGTTGGAGTCACTGCAGGGATGCTGGCTCTACGATCATGTAGAATTGAGCAAAAAGATTTACAGGACCCGCCTAGTACTTTCTTCTGAATAAAGGGAATCTGTCAGCAAGGCTTATCTATGTAATCTGAGGGCAGCATGAGGTAGAGGTTGAGACACTGATTCCAGCGATATGTCACTTATTTAGCTGTGTGCTGCTGTTTCAATACAATGAGTGTTTTATAAGCATGAGATTACAACTGCTAGACTAGCTGACCTTTTGTCTCCTGGTCCAATCATGCACCCAGCACTGATTAGCAGCTCGCGGTTAAAAGACAATGTACATGCAGAGCTGTGGTGTGGGCGAGGTTAGCTTTCTGAGCTGTGCTAAAAACTCTGCTTGTGTCACAACTGCTGCACCCAGTAAACTAAGGGATACATCATTGGAATCAGAGTCTCTTTTCCTACACGATGCTGCACTTAGATGGGGTAGCAAAAACCTGCTCACAGATTCCCTTTAATAGGACTGGAATGACATGGCGTATGTGCCGCAATGGCACATCAGACTTACTGTATTGGTCAAAAGAGGTACCGCAGATAACAGCAGGTAGTAGGAGGTTCACAGGGCTCAGGTCCAATGGCCATGGACTACCAACTTGAGCCACCGCACCATTGTCCAACAAAACGTTCTAGTCAACTCTCCCATACTGGCTTACATTTTTAAAGGGTAATAGTTTGTATCGGTGGAGACCCAGGTATTAAAGGGAAATGATCATCATAAAATGACCTATTGTATAAATCAAGTGTTTTGCAAAAAAAGGCAAATTTCTATATCACAATTAGGGATGATCATATATCACAAATATTTGGCAATATTCGGCTTCACGAATATTCGCCGAATAGGTCGCCGCTATGCGAATATTTAATGTGCAATGTAAGTCTATGGGAAGCCCAAATAGTTGCTATTCGGCAACTATTCAGGTTTCTCATAGACTTACATTGCGCATTGAATATTCGCAGATATAGTCGAATAGCGGCGACCTATTCGTCGAATATGGGCGTAGCCGAGTATTTGAGGTATTTTATCATCCCTAATCACAATCTTTATTTAAAAAAATTACAAAATTAGCAATCTTGTACAGTGGTCATTAGGGCTTTTTAGACTCATAATTTCTGAAGAAGAGTTTTCAGCAGGCTCGTTGTCATCAGAGACAGGGTAACAATGTAAAGCCTTTAATAGTACAGGATCCACCAATCACAATAGGTGATGTCCCAGCTCCCGCTCCCTTTACAATGGCCTTTACGTAGCTTCATTATACAGTTAAAAAGAAAATATACAGTTGGGTGTCTGACCGTTGTTCCCATTCTGTCCCTTCTGAGTTTTCAGCAGTTTACATATCACCAAAGGAAAGAGTATAATGAACGGTAACATCTCTATGCACAAAATCCACCAATCACTCAAGTGATATGACATCCGACCTCAAACCCTTTCTTCATAACGACCTTTGCACGCGCATTTTTAGATGTTTAAATAGAAAAGTGAGGGTCTGATTAGGTTCTTTCTGGTCAATGTACATGTATTGTTTCCTGAAACAAGAAGAAGTTAAAGTCTAAAAAAGACCCATTGGTCAGTGTGAAAAATTCAAAATTTCTATTTATGACCAGAAGTGCGGGGAAATTTTCGATCATGGGCATGGAGCCTCTTTGAAGGCGGGAGGCATACACAGGGATTCTAGATATATACCCAGAATGCTCGTGGTTCTGAGTGCACTTGTGACAGGTTCCTTTTAAGGCAGGAACATTGTATGGCTTCTAATGGAAGTTTAAAGGGAACCTGTCACCAGATTTTTCCCTATGCAACTAAAAATACCCCCTTCTGCAGCTCCTGGGCTGCATTCTATGAAGGTGCACCTTGTTGCTGACCCCCTTTTTAGACCTCCAAAACAACGTTATAAAATATTACCTTTTCGTATGTAAATTATTTCAGTGGGCCTTGTAGGCGGGCTCTATTTCTCCTTCGTTCCCCCCTCCTTCCGCTGTTCACCATCCCCCAGTCTTAATTTGCATTGATGACGACGTCCCCGTCATCCTCCACGCTGATGCCGAAGTCTCGCGCATGCGCAGTTTTCATAGGCCACTATCACGGGCCTGAGCAGAAACTATCCCTCGCGCGCCAGGGATGCATTTGCATAGGCACGAGATTATGGGCGGCGCTGTGCATGACCTCACCAGCGGCATCCTTGTACCCGACCATAATCTTGAACCTGCGCCAATACATCCACGGCGCACGTGAGGGATAGTTTCTGCTCAGGCCCGCGATAGTGGCCTATGATAACTGCGCATGCGCGAGACTTCGGCATCAGCGTGGAGGATGACAGGACTGTCGTCATCAATGCAAATCAAGACAGGGGACGGCGTACAGCGGCAGGAAGGGGGAACGAAGGAGAAATAGAACCCACCGAAATAATTTAGATACAAAAGGTAATATTTTATAAAGTTGTTTTGGAGGTCTGAAAAGGGGGCCAGCAACAAGGTGCACCTTCATAGAATGCAGCCCAGGAGCTGCAGAAGGTGGTATTTTTACTTGCATAGGGAAAAATCTGGTGACAGGTTCCCTTTAAATGGGATGAGAAGTGCAAGTTATGAAAAATATTGTCATGGACTAGAAGAATTAAAGGTATAATTAATAATATAGACCAGAAGTCCATAAAGTAGAAAACCACGGCATACACCATCCAAGATCCAGAAAGTGCTTTTATTCCATATAGCATGCAGGTAAAATAGCGGGGAAGAGAGAGCCGGGTGCAGGCCCCCCAAGGACGACGTCTGCTTCGCACCTTGTGTGTTTCTACGGGTCCGGGTGCAGGCCCCCCAAGGACGATGGCCGTTTCGCACCTTGTGTGCTTCTATGGGTCCAATGATTAGACCCGTAGACGCACACAAGGTGCGAAACGGCCGTCGTCCTTGGGGGGCCTGCACCCGGCTCCATCTTCCCTGCTATTTTACCTGCACATTATATGGAATAAACGCACTTTCTGTATCTTGGATGGTGGATGCCGTGGTTTTCTAATTTACGGACTTCTGTCCTGGATATCTCCTCTTCTCGTCCACGTGCACCCATTACCATTTCTTCTAAAAGGAGGACTGAGGCTTTTCTAAGGTCTTCGGTGTAAGGTATTGCACAATTCAGTGCGGAACCGTTTCTGTTTATTACATTAATAATATAGACCCCCCCAATATTACAAAAAAAATAGTTTCAAAACCATCTTACATTTTTGGATAATTTTGCTATTTTTCTTTTTAAATTTCCTGTTTTTTTAAATCTTAATTCTTTTAATTCCTATCCTCCCACAAAAATAACAGTTCCAGCTTGAGTCTCCTCTGCCGGATAACTGCCCGACATGATTAAATTCAATTAGATTTCGAGCGGTTAGATTGCCGTCTTCTTCTTAGATGCCAATAATAATCATGTATGTCTTCAGATATTCTTAACAAATCAGATTCATAATATGCCCGAAGAAACAAATGGAAATTTGCGACAGCGGGAAGAAATAAAAAAAAAAAGAAAAAAAAAAGCCTGTAGTGTCTGCATACTTTTACATATTTAAGAATAAATTAGATAATTGCATCTTCTGAAGAGCTACGATTACATGGCGAGCCCGCCGCTTTATTCTCATCTGTCCAAATAAATTAATTGTAACAATAGCGGTAAATAAAAGAAGATATATCGATGTCTATAAAAAAAAAATACTAAAAATATTGGTTAAATATGATTGCAAAATTCTAATATTAATTTATTATTT